>NC_143024.1:23780000-23920000 GCF_057628025.1 Oncorhynchus mykiss
CGCTCTCCAGCCCAGGCCACGGCAGCCTTCCAGGCACGCTACTCAGACATCTTCCCCACCAAGGTGTGTCTGCAGCTGAAGATCAGGGAGGTCCGACAGAAGATCATGCAGACTGCCGTCCCCTCTGAGACCAACGAGGCTTCCTCGCTCCCCGGACCGTCTGGCGCCCAATCAGGGGAAGGGACAGGAGGAGGGGCGGAGCCATTGGGAGAGGAGGCGGATCGAGAGAGGGAGGGTAGTCCAGAGGAGCTGAGGGATTCGCAGGAGTCTTCTAGATGAAGGATGCTGACAGGTTGGATTGACCAATCAGCGATGGACCAGTTCCCCAAATCCCGCCTCTTCTTAATTTTGTTGAAGCTACACCCCTCTGTCTGTGTGCATATCTGGACCTGTCTCTCTCTCTTTCTCCAGAGAGCCAGGTCAGAAAGAGCAAGTGGAGAGACAAAGAAAGAGGATGTGTGTGTGTGTGTGTGTGTGTGTGTGTGTGTGTGTGTGTGTGTGTGTGTTTGCAAAATGTGTCAGAGAGGTGGAATTGTTTAAAACTTAAAAGGTTATTTTTTTAAGTGTAATTCACCCTCTCCAAAAAAAATTACATTTCAAATGCCACACACACAGACAGACAGGCAGACAGACACACAGCTGATGAACCCAAACTCCAATACCCACACTTGAATTAGCACTTTGTTCGTAATATTAATATTATCCCTGTAAACTTCCATTGATGCCAGTGGACTATAGACTATACAATAACAACTCTCCAGCTGTTACCCATTGCCTTGGAGCAGGGCCCATCTTTCAGACTGAATAACATATCACGTAGTGGGACTGTTTGAAGGTCATTTATCTGACTCTAACCGGACTCACTTTGTTGTTTTTGGTTGGTGAAGAGGGTCTGGCTCTTAATTCTCCCATTGACTCATTTGTTTCTGCTGGACATTAGGGGGCTGGGTCCCCACTGGCTTGAGATGATGCCATTGGATGGTGAGGGATCAGAAGGATCCTTGTTTTATTGTTAGATTTTTCTCTACTTTGAATCATAGAAGCATACCTTCAGGACAGGTCTGTGAGGGGGACTGGAGAGAGTTTAGGACCTCGCCCTCACTTCCCATGATTGGCTACAGAAGATGCCAGTAAAGATGCACCAAGCGTTCCTGCTAGTCTGATTCGCTCGCCATGAGGGAAGGAGGCGGGGAGAATGAGTCGATGGGCACATCATGGCTCTACATTTCTCACTCGGTCACTGCAACCATGTTTTATCTATTTGTGGACTTCAGTTGAGATCCCAGAGGAGTCAGGCTGACAGGCCTATTACTTCTAATGCCAAGCAGTTTTATTATCTAACTTTTTATTTTAAAGACTACAAACATGTTTTTTTTTAATCAAACACATGTAACTTTGCAGTTCATTATGTTATTATTGTATTACTGTTACTTATATTACTCCTCTCATTGTTATAGTGGACCTGATCCCTGCTACGGGCTGGTATCAATGTCATTAGATTCTCTCTCAACCTGTTTTCTTATTTGAGGGGAAATGGGATGGGACCTGTGAGAGAGATGGTCCTCACCTGTGCCTCTTTCCCTCTCTTTGTCTTCCCTTTCAACACCCCAGCAAGGACCTGGGGTGACAAATATTTTTATTCATTTCAATGAGGGATAACAAAGAGAAGAGGGTTGACATTTGTATTCATTTAAGTGTAATAAGTATGTTTTTGGACAACCCTGTATACCGCTCTCTCTCACTCCCCTGCTAGTAAGTTTGATTCTATAGCCTCCTCCTTCCAGCTCTTTTCCTTCCTTTCTTCCTCCCTTACTGTTCTCTCCAGGCCTTTTTGGGGTGGGAGGAGATACGCCTGGAGGGGGCAGGGCAGTAAAAAGAGTGGTTGGGTATAATATTGGTTGTCTTTGTGCAAGACTTGGTTGTGTTGTACATATTATTTACTGTAGTCAGAAGACTCGCTATAATATTGATAAGGAACAATGTGTAACCCGACTTGTATTGACTTTTAAAAGATGCCATTACACAAGGTGAAACTCCAAAAATGTACAAATGAATAATAAATATGAATATTAACATTTGTTTACATTTGTTGAATGTTCATTTCTCTACTATAAGCCACCTCCAACTTTGTTTTAGAGAATTTGGCATTATGACTAACTGGCCTTACAACCACAAACCACGTGTAACCATGCCATCCCAGGACCTCCACATCTGGCTTATGAAACAAAAGTATCTCTGTCTGTAATAAAGCCCTTTTGTGTGGAAAAATGCATTCTGATTAGCTGGGGATGGCTCCCCAGTTGGTGGGCCTATGTCCTACCAGGCCCACCCATGGCTGCGCCCCTGCCCAGTCATGTGAAATCCATAGATTAGGGCCTAATGGATTTATTTCTTTATATGAACTGCAACTCAGTAAAATTGTTGCATGTTGCAATTATATTTTTGTTCAGTATATAACTACTACCATTCAAAAGTCAGTAAGAAATGTTTTTGAAAGAAAAGCACATTTAAAAAAGTACATTAAAATAACAAATTGATCAGAAATATAGTGTAGACATTGTTAATGTTGTAAATGACTATCGTAGCTGGAAATTGATTTGAGATCTTCAGTTTCTTGGCAATTTCTCACATGGAATCACCTTCATTAATCAGAACAAGAATAGACTGACAGGTTTCAGACGAAAGTTCTTTGTTTTTGGCCATTTTGAGCCTGTAATCAAACCCACAAATGCTGATGCTCCAGATACTCAACTTGTCTAAAGAAGGCCAGTTTTATTGCTTCTTTAATTAGAACAACTGTACTAACATAATTGCTAAATGTTTTTCTAATGATCAATTAGCCTTTTAAAATTATAAATTTGGATGGGCCTCTACACCTATGTAGATATTCAATTTTTTTTATCTGCCATTTCCAACTACAATAGTCATTAACAATGTCTACACTGTATTTCTGATCAATTTTATGTTATTTTAATGGACAAAAACGTTTGCTTTTCTTTTAAAAACAAGGGCATTTCTAAGTGACCCCAAACTTTTGAACTGTAGTATGTATATATATATACATACACACATAAAAAAACATTTAGTCATTGGGGAGAATGCAAGGACATACATTTCTTATGGAGACATGTATTTAGAAGGAGAATACTGCACATAAAACAATATAAAGTGTGAGTGCTTGCCCTTATGTTAATTTTCCCTGGACTTAATCCTTTCTTCAAAAGGAGAGAGAATGGGGTCCACTATCAAGACACAGTAACACACATAGCATATTATCAAATATCATTTAATCATTCATTTATCTGTTCACAGCAAAAAGAGGAACAGTCATTGTTTTCAAAGTAAAAATCACATATTACAGACAAGCACTGAATGAACATCCATGGGCAGTCAAGAACATGACAAACACAGGAAATGGCCCTCGATTCACGTCTGTCACTACCTCTCCACCACCACTGACCGGCTCTGCCCTGTCTTTCTGAACATGAGATCGTAACACATTTGGTCTGGAGGAGTGAATGAACACCTACTGTTGTCCTGCCTGCTGCAATTGTAGAATCATTTTTGTACTCAACAATGACAACCAGACCAGTGTACCTACACTGCTGTAGTTCACTAGATCACAGTTTAATCTTCTACTGCTCCCCATACATTCACCCCAATAGGATAACAGTCAGTAAAACATGCTCTCTGCCAGTCAAGAGTCAGTACACTCCCACAGCCCACACAGGTAGTTCTGTCATGGTTCTCCGATAGTTGAGCCTCTCACTGGCTCTCGGTAGCTGTCGATAACTCTGTGAGGCTTGTTTGACAGGTCTGTGATAGTTCCGAGTTGTGTCTCTTTGACCCTCAGAACATCTAGATCGTCGTGTGAGGGTTATCTGATGGTCCGGTCATGGTTCTGAGTTGTCTCTGTCTGGCCTTTAGATGAGCTGTAGACTGTCTACAGAGATGGAGTCCATCCTCAGACTGCTCTCCAGGGCTGTGTGGTAGATCTCTATAGCCTCAGCCAGGGGTAGGGTTCCTCCCTCACTGGTCTCTATGATGGCGATGGTCTCCCCAAACTCATTACACATGATGGTGGGAGTACCCTGGGTCTGGATAGGAAAGGAAAGGAAGCAGTGTATGGAGGATGTTAGAGAAAAACATTTCAACATATTTTCTCACATTTACAGACTAACACACCCTCAGAAGCCGCACACAGACCCCGCCAGCCCCTCCCCCTCACCTGCTGTAGGGTCGACGTCTGTATGTGGATCAGCTGAGGCTGCCCATTGGCCAGTTCCACCTGGGATGCCTCCACTAGCGCCACGGCGGTGCTGGTCTCCATGGCAACCTGTGCTGCAGCCGCCTCCTCCTGCCTCTGCTGGCGTGCGTGGGTCTTCCTGTGGTTCCGCAGGTTGGAGAAGGACTTGAAGGCCTTGCCGCACACCAGACAGGCGTGGGGGCGCTCCCCCGTGTGCGTCCGCCGGTGCTCCGCCAGGTGCATGCTCTGGACAAAGCCCTTGTCACATATTTCGCAGCGGAACGGCCGCTCCCCTGTGTGTGTGCGCAGGTGCTCTCGCAGGTGCGTGTTCTGACGGAAGCGCTTGCCACACAGGTTGCAGGGGAAGGGGCGCTCTCCTGTGTGGATGCGCTGATGCAAGGTCACACCAGAGGAGGAGACAAACAGCTTACCGCAGGTTAGGCACTGGTGGGATTTACCCCTGGCCACTGCACCACCACAGGACCGACCAGGAACCAGGCCGTGGCTCAGCTGATGCAGACGCCAGTTGGCTGCAGAGTTGAGCTTCTTCCCACACACAGTGCAGTCCAGGCCCCCTCTCATGATGCTGGTGGTCCCGGTGTCTTCTGAGGTGGAGGGCTCTGAGAGGGGCTCCCCGTCAGGGTACACTTGGGGCTGGCTCTCTAACCCACCCTCTCTGTCTGCCTGGGCCTCAGTGGGGTGGACCTCCTGACAGTGGCGGTCTCTCTTCCTCCTGTGCAGAAAGCCAGCCTGGCATTGGGGGCAGGAGAACGGGGCCGGGGCCCCCGGGTGAACAGTGTAGCGGTGGGCGGCTAGCTTGGCCGGCCGTACGAAGGTGGCGGGGCAGTCCGGGCAGGGCCAGGGAGGGAGGTTGGCATGGAGTAGGCGGTGCTGCCGGAGGTTGGATGACTGGGTGAATGTCCGGTGGCAGATGTCGCAGCGGTAGGGGCGCACGCCAGAGTGGGTGAGGTTGTGGCGAGACAGGTTGGCCAGGGACGAGAAGGTCTTGCCGCAGTCTGAGCACTGGAAGGGCCGCTCGCCGGTGTGTGTACGCAGGTGGTTGCGTAGGTGCATCTGCTTCTTGAAGGTCTTGGTGCACACGGAGCACTTGAAGTGTCGCTCGGAGACGTGGGCCGTATGGCGGTGTTTGACCAAGCGGAGCAGGGAGGGGAAAGCCTGAGGGCAGGAGGGGCAGGGGAACGCGCCCCAGGGACCAGCGAGGTTAGGGTCAGTAGAGGAACCAGGATCAGCAGTATGTTCTCCCGGTTGGGACTCTCCACTGCCCCCTGGTGTCCCCTCCACATCCACCCTGTTCTCCTTTCCTCCCTCTGCCCTGCTCAGAGAGCTGGAGGCAGTGTCCTCCCCCGACTCGCCTATCTCCATCTCAGCCTCAGTAAGGGGGGCCATCAGGTTCTCCTCGTCCCCCTCCATGGGGCTGCCCTCACCCCTCTCCCTAAGGGCCCGGGCTCTCTGAAGGATGGACAGGGCTGACAGGGACATCCTCCTGGGGGCCGCTGGGACCTGCACAGGACATCGTCAAAACACATGCTCATACATTGACCGGTATGGGACTGAATTTAACTAGAGAAACAAAACATTTGCACACATTTCTCATTGATGATTTGCACAAAACATTTCTCAAGTTAAA
Organism: Oncorhynchus mykiss; assembly: GCF_057628025.1. Lineage (NCBI taxonomy): Eukaryota > Metazoa > Chordata > Actinopteri > Salmoniformes > Salmonidae > Oncorhynchus > Oncorhynchus mykiss. Next base: position 23,785,895 of record NC_143024.1, read on the forward strand.
ATTTGGAACTATAAGAACAATATTACCATTTTTAAAAAGAAAACGTGGTTACCAGGACGACAGGGGTAGGTGTAGTGGTGGCTGTTTTGGTGTGTGTTCTACGGTGGTACAGGAACTTGGTCATATTGGTGAAGGTCTTGGCACAGTGCTCACACCTGTGGAGCGGCTCTGCTGTGTGAGACTTCCTACAGGACGGAGCGAGGGATGATGTGAGGGATGAAGAGAGAAGTAGGGAGAGACGGATATAAAAAGAGAAGAGAAGATTTGTCTCAGAGCCTTCAATAGAATAGCATTCAAAAAGCAATAGACAGGAAAACATTGAGATGGTTTGAGATGGGATTGATTGAGATGGTTCATGATGAGAACATGATGTCTGGTCAGGCACCTACCTGTGTATGATGAGGGTCATCTCTGTGTTGAAGCCGTGACCACAGTCCACACACAGATACCGAGCCTCCCCGGAGTGAGAGCGCATGTGTGTCTGCAGTGACATCGCCTTCTTAAACACCTTGTCGCACTCCCGGCACTCGTATGTGCCATGCTCGTGCACGCGCCTGTGTGCCGCCAGCCGATTGGCTGACGTGAAGGTACGCTGGCATTGGCTGCAGTGCAGGCATAGTGGTGTGGTTCTAGCTCTTTTAGCCAGGGCGCGTCTCCCCGTTCCCTTCCCCCTCTCCTCTGCCACCCTCCCCCCATTCTCCTCCTCTCTCTCCTCCTCCCTCCCTCTGTCCTCCTCGTATCCCATCATCACCCCGTCCTCACCGCTCTCCTTCTCCTGGGCCAGGAAGTGCTCCCCCTGGTGTTGCAGGAAGTCCTCTGGGGTCTGGAAGAGGAGGGCACACTCGGAGCACTCATAGGGGTGGAAGATCACCACCTCCCCCTGCTGCTCTTTCTCCTCCCGGACAGCAGACAGCACCACCTCCAGTCTCTGGAGGCCATTCTCCGTGACCCCCAGCTTTCCTACCGAGCCCACCCCTAGAGGAGTGAGCAGAGGGGGCAGCAGCTTGGCGCGCCGTAGGCCGGGGGTACTGGAGCCATCGGCCAGGGCCTGGGCACTGCAGATCTGGAGACGCATGGTGGCCGAGCCGGGAAGGGGGGAGACGGGGGGTAGGAAGGTGGCCCGGGAGGGGGTCGAGGGCTGGGGGGCAGACTGATGTTGTTGTTGTTGGGCCAGGACCTGAGAGGGGGGCACGGACATGATCATGTTTGAGTGAGAATAACTGGTTACTGGTTTTAAAAAGCTTTTTGACATGAAGTGTGTACAGTACCTGTGCTAAGATCTCCCCAGCTTGTTGTTCACTCAAGACAAAGTTCTGAACACTGACCAAGGGTGTCACAGTACCATCGGGCTGCAACACATACTCCTGGGAGAGAGATGAGGGGGGAGGAAGTTTGAGCCAAGAAAGGAAACACCTAATTCTGCCTGTCTGCTTTTGCGCAAAAGAACGCCAGCCTGTAAGCCATTTGATGAAGGGTTTTCTGATGAAATGTGTTGGTATTTAATACTCACAGTCTCTGTGGCACTGTGTGTGCTGCTCTTGCTGTGGGTCTGTCTGTGGGCCAGCCACACCTCTGGAGAGTCAAACAGGGCCAGGCAGTCTAGACACTGGTACTGGACAGGCCCCGACACCTGGCCCTCTGTCCCTGCCTCGTCTGTCTCTAACACCTCACACAGTTCTGGGGAACACAACACAACGTTCAGCAGGCGAGTCTCGCTATCTAGCCCCTCTACATTCAAACAACCTCTGCTTTTCACCCCCCCTCCTCTTCAAGACACATATCCACCCTTTCCTGTCCTCCACCATCCCCTCCTTCTCACCATGGTCCTCTGTCTCCAACCCTGCCTCTCTCATGTGCAGCTCCTGGTGCAGTAGCAGTTCATCTGGGTTCCTGAGGAGGGCACCACACTCCAGGCACTGATACTGGCTGTCCCCGTACTCTGAGATGCCCTGGATGGCCATGGCCTCCCCAGCCTCCCCCTCTTCTCCCTCCTGCCCTGTGTGGATCTGCTGGTGCATCAGCACTTCTTCTAGGGTGTTAAAGAGCTGGTGGCACTCGCTGCACATGTACTGGTGCTGCACGTCGTACATGCCCTCTGGGTCCTCCTGCTGGTCATCCATGACTACTGCAAGGCGGTTTTTGTAGGACCGTGTCGTGTGTGTGTGTGTGTGTGTTAGTCAGCACAATTCAATGAATGAGAAAAAGTATCCTGTCCTGGTCTGAGTTATATCTCTGTGTTACGATCCTGATACAAGTGTGCCTCGATGGTTGAATTTAAGACTTTGAAGTCTGTTTGTGAGCAAACAGTGTGTTGTGAGTTTTAGGGCTTGAACCAGTAACAATGATTTGTAAAGTAGCTAGCCTCTTTCCTCAGGTCTCTCACTATGATGTTCTGTGATGTCAGGACAACAGGGAGGGAGCCTGAAAAAAAGCAAAATACAGTAGTCTGTCAGCTATTTGGTAACACCTGTCCCAATCCCCAACTGGCCCATAGACATTATTTTAGTTTACAATGATGTAGGTCATTTCCATGTAAAAGGAGCCATGAGCACCAACATGTGAAATTGATAGGAGCATATCTCAATCTGGCCCTCATACAACCATGGCCACCTAATCATCCCCGGCTTCCAATTGGCTCACTCATCGCCCCTGTAACTATTCCCCGGGTCGTTGCTGTAAATAAGAATGTGTTCTCTGTCAACTAAGGGCTAAATAAATACAATTAAAATGAATAACAAAAAATATTTCAAAATGAGTGTCAAATGAAAGCTAAGAGTCTATATTTACAGTAATGTACTGTACTCTATTGTGTTCTACTGTAATGTCCAAACTTGTGAAACATAGACATCTATTATTGGTTCAGATTTGGTCCGGATCGGACCAACCAAATTTGGTCTTGTTTGGGGCTGGAGCTTATTCGAATAATAGCCAGTGTGTAGAATGATACCCATATATGCAAAGGATGATATTGCATATTTCTACCTTTGTGTACCTATTCAGGATGAATCACAATAAAGAAAATTCCATTCATAACCATAAATTATGCACTTCTGTGTAGTACAGATCAGGGACCCACGATGTAATTCCATTACAGTAATTCTGTTACTTCACTATCTGTAGTTCAATAACCAAAAGAGATTTACCGCAATTCTGTTAACAAAATTCGCATCTACACTATTGTTCCAGTAAATGTTTTTTTGTTTAGAATACGTTTTAAAGTGAAATATCTGAGTCTCAGCATAATTCCGTTATCATGGAATTGCCCTGTAGCTATTGCATGGTTCCATAAAATCGTCATAGAAAATAGAGCTGATAGCTAGCTACACGCTAATTAGAAGCTGCAATAAGCAGCAGAAGCTAACTGCATGTAGGCGCCAAATGGTGGTAGAAGGGATGTGCATTACTACATGCATTTTTCCTACTCAAATATGGCATATAATTCATGACATTTAGTTTATAGAAGCCACAGTGCTGCATAACTGATCATGTGTAGCATGATAGCTTGCGACATTGCTTCCTGTGTGTTATCATTCATGTGGCGAGCTGTTGGCGGCGCTCTCTCGGATATCCGAGACCTCTTCGGAGGCACCGCTGTCTCCTGACTGTGGCTCCCCGGCTCAAGGCGGTCGTCAGGCGGCGCTATCCACTTTTCCCCGCAGGTCTCCGGTAGACACGACAGGCCCTTCCTTCCCCTCCCGTTAAAATAATCTTACCTCTCATCTACTGTCGTTGGACAATCCCTCGTGAGGTAGTCACAAAGCTCCGCAAAAGCAACAATGCACTCTCCGTTCCGTCTTTAAGTGAATAATGCACTGATTGAACAGTACACTTTAAAATCGTGAACCTTCTGGCAGAGAAACATTTCGGTGCACGAAAAACATCGTTTGTCCGCGGATCGTTCCCCTGTTGTCGGCACACTCCGCTGCCTTTCGCTCTGGCCTTGAGACTCTGGAAGGCAATGATTGGATACATTCGCTGTCAGTCATCAAGCGGTCTTTAGGGCATTTTCACAAAACGTACTGTATATTTGCGGTAGTGGGAGTTTACTCTCGCCATGTCCGTGTGGTTTGCAATTTGTTTTTGTATCTACTTTAGACCCGTTTAAAAACCAAATTAAACTGCACTCATCTGATCCTCTTTGTTTAAACTTAAAAGAATGGAAACTTTGAATAATGGATAATTGTTATGCTATATTAATATCACCATAATGATAATGTGTTTGCTAACCCTGCAATCTGAAACAACAATAAAATGGCTTCTATAAATTGTTATTGAATTGCCACAGGCTGACACACCTCTACTCCAACTCCTTAGCTGTCTGAATTAAGACGAGTGGCTAAAGGTGCTTGCCTGCCAGGCAGTGAGAAGAATCCACTCTCAATTCTTCTGGTGATAACGTCATGTGGACCTGCTATATTTTGTTGATTTTCAAATCTCTTTTCATGCCAAGATGATCAACTTGGTCTGCTATCTACCTTTGTGTGTGTATGTCTGAGGGGTCAGATCTTCAAACTGCATTGCTGACTTTTCCAAAATGTTGCTTGAGATGTATTTATGCTGTTGTTGAGCCCTTGGGTATCTCGACATGTGGTTCCCAACCAGGGGTACTATTCAGTTGATGGTACAGTAACCGAAAAAGGTTGGGAAGCACTGCTCTACGTTTTCAACTCCTCAATGCCAAGTAAAAAAATAAAAATAAAAAATAAATATATATATATATATATATATATATATATATATAACTTGATACAAATTACATGTTAGATTTTAGACCAGTCATAATTTCTTCACTCGCAATTAATTGGGGAGCATTACAATTGCCAAGACAAGCACAAGAAGAACACTATGAATCGCTGTCTTTGGTGTGCATTTTCTAATAATTAATTGAATATATATATTCATATATATATTCGTAATTTGTTTACTTTAACCGTTTGTAACCGCTATGCTCCGTAAATGCACTTTCTGGGGTGTAATCATTAGTCCAAACAGTTGCAAACTGTTGCATTTTGCAACGAAGAGAGAGTTTCTATTGGCCAAATTCAGGTAGGCCCCGCCCTGTGTCGTTCCGTTGTTTACGTTAAAGAAACGTTTTGTAACAGAATTTGCGTAATGAATACGCCCCAGTTGAATCTACCCTCAAAACTTCGTTACCCATGAAGCAATGCTATCAGCCAGTGCGTTGCTGTGCGTCAAGTCCAACCACTGTGCCAAGCGAAGAAGAAAGGGGGAGACGTACAAGTTAGCTAAAACGATATGCTACCAATGCAGTTAAATTTGTAACGATTACATTAGAAAAGATAGGTCAACTCTGTGCCTGCTTGGCTCTAAATCGTAACAACCTTTTCCCCTGCCCCGGCTATAGCGCACATAGATATGAGCGGCAGCGGGCGGCCCAGGACCAGCTCGTTTGCTGAGCCTCCAGGGGCTCCCGGAGCCGCTTCAGCCGCCGCCGGATCGTCTGTTACCGGAGGGAGTTCTGCAGGAAAATCCGGGGCTTCACAGGCCACAGGGAGCAGCTCGACTGGCTTCGGAAATGTGAAACTAGCCCGTGAGTATAGCTAATTGAACACAAAACGAAGGGATCGGGATATATGTGTGTACTGATAATTTACAGCAAGTATCTAACTAAACAAATTGATAAAACTGTCGATGTTATCATTTCGCAAAGCTAACCTAGGTAGCTAGCTAACTAGCTGGCTAGGCTATGTATGTTTTTGTAAAAGGGACAGAGGGATCAAGCCGGGCTTTGATTGTGGCAGATCTGACAAACGTTAACTAGCATAGCATTTGAGGCGAAACGTTTATACGATGTGAGAAACTGGGGAGAAATTGATGAAAATAGATTGGAACCAGATTTCCGTGATATTTGTCGTTGGAAGCCAGATTGGAAAAAACGGGCATCAGCGGTAACGTTACCTACCTAGGTGATATCAAACAAGGTTGACCGTCGTCCTCATTTAGCTAGTTAGCCGGTAATCTTGGCTATTAGCATTGGAAGTTATGTAGCTGGTTGCTTAGTTAGCTAGCTAACGTTAGACCGGTAACCTAGCTAACAGCTATATATGCTATTTAGAGGAGACGAGGTTACCGTTAATTCAGTTCACATAACGTAATTTATTGGGTACTTATACAACATGGCTTACTGTGACCCTGAACAATTAGCTTAACTTGTTCAAGAACAATTTGCGTGCTAGTTTGCCAGTTTGGTTAGCTTGTCCATGGCAGGAATATATTAGCCAGCCAGATTGCTGGAGTGCGCTGTGTCAAAGGTCTGTCAATGTCATTTTTATAACGTTACAAGTCCAGTTTTGTTTTGCAGTTCTTTGGTCAACCGTTTTAGATTGAGCAATAATGTGGGTGGTAAGGAACCGTTACGTATCTATCTTGTTATTGGAATAATACTATCATCATAACCACGTATTTCCAAATACAATATGTGTTGGTCTCATCTCGTCATTGTTCAAGATTTATGATTGATTTTCCTTATATTTGCATAATTTCACACGTGTCCATATATTGATAGATAGATTTCCATTGAGATTTCCGTACATTGAAGATTCTTCCAACAGGTCTCATTCTCACCAATTTCTACAGCCAGTGCAATGACAGAAATGGACTGTATGCCCAATGGTAGTTTGGATATGCTGTGTTGGCAGAATACCTACAGGGAGGTGTTGACACAGTCAGACTTAGGGAAAACCAAATCTGGAACATTGCACCACAATGTCCATGTCAAACAGACATAGTCTACTCTGCCATATGTCAGGTGGTGGTTGAAAGTGTACCCATATTTTGGTAAGACTTTAGTGGGTCTTTATTAAACCTAACACTTTTATCAATTCAGATGTATTTGCCGCTGACATTTATTCAGTTGAAAACCAGAAACGTTGCATACCAATTTCCATTCTGATCACTGACTGCTATTCTGATAGCCCTGCCATGTTGAAGACCCGGCCTGGGTAAACCATGGCACTTCAGACTGCACTGTGAATGTGTTCAGCTCTCCAATGGAACCCTATGGGAAAATGTTGAAGCTTCAGTGTGAAGGGATTTGACTGTAGAGATTGGGGGAGGCAGGCAAAGAAAGCAGGCAGGGAGGGTGAGTGAATCATTGGAAAGAAAGCTAGAGGTGGGAGATGAAGACTGGAAACAGGTGAGCGACAGATAAATGACGGTGCTGGTCAAATGTCTTCTCAGGCCAGTAGGGTATACATGAACACCTAACCTAATCAGCACTTCAGTGCTGAGTCTCTGTTCAGGCGTTCTAACAGTAATCCTCTGTTTTGAATGGGGTCTGATTTGGTCTCTCCTGACCACAGTACTGCATTCCTAGAAGGGTGTGCCCACTGATAAGCATTGTTCCTGGTCTGGAGGTGTCTGGACTTACCAGAAACCCCAACAAAGGTGCCGCGCTACTGTTCGGTTTCTGGAAATAACACTGACTTGTCTAAGTGAAGTGCAAAGCCAAGATCAAGGGTTGTAAATGTCTGACAAAATGTGTCAGACAAGACAAGTCATAGGCAATAATTGCCACTGGGATTATCTTAGTATCCTGGGGCTGCACTTAGCGTTACTGATGTTTCTCAGCTTCCTACTGCTCTGTTGTTCTCAGCTCCTATCCTGGGGACCCACATGACTGCACATATTTGTTTCAGCACTAACACACCTACACCTGATTCAACTAATGAAGGGCGTGATGGTCAGTGAATTAGTTGCATCAGGTGTGTCTATATTAGTACTGGGCCCGGTTTCCCAAAAGCATCTTAAGGCTAAGTTCATTGTTAGAACCATATGATCCTATGCTTCTAAGACTAATTTAGCCTTAAAATGCTTTTGGGAAACTGGCCCAGGTCTGGAACAAAACTGCAGTTGTGGGCCACCAGGGCTGGAGTTGAGGAACACTGTTTTAGAGGGTAAGTGGCAGTGCCACTAATCTGATTAATATTCTCTAGTGCCAGACCAGCCACTGCATAGCAATACTAGCCGACTAGCTACCTCTCTCAAAGGGATACTGTAGCTCTGGCATAAATAAATGTTTGGTTGTAATTAGAGGTCGACCGATTAATCGGAATGGTCGATTAATTCGGGCCCATTTCAAGTTTTCATAACAACCGGAATCGGTATTTTTGGATACCGGTTTTGCTGATTTTTTGGGGGGGATTTTTTTAACACCTTTATTTAATCTTTATTGAACTAGGCTAGTCAGTTAAGAACACGTTCTTATTTTCAATGACGGCCTAGGAACGGTGGGTTAACTGCCTCGTTCAGGGGCAGAACGACAGATTTTCACCCTGTCAGCTCGGGGGATCCAATCTTACAGTTAACTAGTCCAACGCAATAATGACCTGCCTCTCTCTCGTTGCACTCCACAAGGAGACTGCCTGTTACACGAATGCAGTAAGCCAAGGTAAGTTGCTAGCTAGCATTAAACGTAACTTAGAAAAAAACAATCAATCATAATCACTAGTTAACTACACATGGTTGATGATATTACTAGATATTATCTAGCGTGTCCTGTGTTGCATATAATCTGACTGAGTGGTGGAAGGCAGAAGCAGGTGCGTAAACATTCATTCAAACAGCACTTTCATGTGTTTTGCCAGCAACTCTTCGTTGTGCGTCAAGCATTGCGCTATTTATGACTTCAAGCCTATCAACTCCCGAGATGAGGCTGGTGTAACCGAAGTGAAATGGCTGGCTAGTTAGCGCATGTTTCAAACATCACTCGCTCTGAGCCTGTGGTTGTTTCCCTTACTCTGCATGGTGGTGTTGTCGTTGTGTTGCTGGTTCGAGCCCAGGGAGGAACGAGGAGAGGGACGGAAGCTATACTGTTACTGTCAATACTAAAGTGTCTATCAGAACATCCAATTGTCAAAGGTTAATGAAATACAAATGGTATAGAGGGAAATAGTCCTATAATAACTACAACCTAAAACTTCTTACCTGGGAATATTTAAGACTCATGTTAAAAGGAACCACCAGCTTTCATTTGTTCTCATGTTCTGAGCAAGGAACTGAAACGTTGGTTTTCTTACATGGCACATATTGCACTTTTACTTTCTTCTCTAACACTTTGTTTTTGCATTATTTAAACCAAATTAAACATGTCTCATTATTTATTTGAGGCTAAATTGAATTTATTGATGTATTAAGTTAAAATAAGTGTTCATTCAGTATTGTTGTAATTGTCATTATTACAAAAAAAAAATTGTCAGATGAATCGGTATCGGCTTTTTTGGTCCTCCAATAATCGGTATCGGCGTTGAAAAATCATAATCGGTCGACCTCTAGTTGTAATGCATGGCTGTGTAATCGCTAATCCTTTTTGTGACCGTGTTCACTCGCTTTATATTTAGAAATAAGTTATGAGTTACTTGAGACTAAAGTCTGAGTGTTCTGGAAATCATTTCTCTCCCTCTTACTCTTTTATTCAATCATACTCATCAGACCTGTGTGTTAACTTCCTCTTTAGGAACCAAAGCACTTCCCTGACAGCTGATCTGTCTGACTGCTCATCTTTGCATTCATTATTAAAGTGACTATCATGCCACTGCTGTTTCATATTTAAAACTCTCCCCACTGACTCCACTCCTTAAGAAGAGGGCTACACAGACGCAAACGCTGTGAGCCACATGATTACAGATCAGACGACGTTCTCTGGTCGTATGAGACTTCAGAAGGAAGAATAGTTTAGTGAGTCATGTAAGGATCTGGTTTGGATTAATCAATGAATCTAATGCCTACCCAGTGTGAAATCTACCTCTAGCTATGATGACCCTTCGTATACTAGTATGTGAAAAGCTATGTGTGGTATCTCCAGTGTGTTTATTACAACATGCCTTCCAGAGGCATCCAGAGGTGTCTAGTCTACATCATAGGAGTTGACTTTAAAGCCATCAATCAACTGAGCCCACCTAATGCTTTTAGCAGTGCTGAACAAAAGCTCCTGCCGTTCACCCTCCCTTCCAGTCTGATTCCTGAGACTGACATAGTCCGGCTTTACAATTAGAAATAGAGGATCCAAATTAAATCCATCTTCAGCAGAGGAAGATCCAAATTTGTCTTCTCAACAATCTTAAGCTAGTCACCCACTTACACAGCTTTGTTCAAGAGGCCTTGTCAGACTTTAGAATATAACTGGGAGATACAGAGTTATTAGAGAAAGCATGGTCATGTTGAGGCAGGCGAATGGAGGAACCGGTGCACACACTCACTGGGCGTGCTACTGTACTGTCCATTCAATGCTATCACAGGCTCTGACAAGCTCGTTGGCTCCAGGCCCTACCTCTACTGTAGTGTTCCTCCTCTCTTCACAATCTGTGCTTCTCTGGTGCTGCTGTGTCAGTCAGTTCACCCTCAACCATTCACAGACACAGCCAACAAGCTGAGCTGCACGTCTGACCCGAAGTAGATCTGTCACTCACTGTATGAGCTCAGAGAATCTTCCTTTCCACAAGGTCGCACATCAGACAGACAGTAGGGCTGTGATGATACCAGTATTGTGATACTTTGAGTATCGCAATACTGGTATCATCCCGGCCCCGTTCAAACACTTTAGAAACGCACCCTCCCTTCCTTGAAGACAGTAATTATAGATCTGACATTCTGTCAAAGCTATGTTGGAGAGCCCTCACTTTCACCAAATCCACTGTGTTAAATCGCCCATTACCTCAAGAAACAGAGGAAAGCAAGAATGCATTTCTCAATATTGTCAGGTTCCTCATATTTAAACCGTACTGGCCAGTGTAGTGAGGGGGTGAAGAGGTTAGCGAAGTTCAGAGCTGTGACAGCCAGGCGTGCAGCCTCCCCCTGGGGAGCCGGGGAAGGCGAGGCAGGGTGGAGGTGGTTCACTGTAGCTACTACAGCTCATTACCAGCTAGTATTATGTGTCTTTGGGGAGAGGCTTTCGAGGTTACGGACATTTAGAGAGAGAGGGGGGGGGGGGGGGGGGGGGTGATGAACATTTGTTTTTTAGTGTTTCCCCTCAGGGGATTGGAGAAAGGATGAGGTGACCGTCACCACGTTTCCTGCCTCTAAACCAGATTCATGGTCCCGTGTGTGTGTCCCTGCATCTGGATAACATCTAAAATACTGGGAGTCCTTTAGCCCCCTCCCCAAATGGTCCTTAAACCTTAATGTGTTTTGACCTCTGTACCTCTCCCCCAGGAGACAGTGGCAAGGTGACGACTGTGGTGGCCACACCAGGCCAGGGTCCAGACCGCCCACAGGAGGTGTCCTACACAGACATCAAGGTGATCGGGAATGGTTCCTTCGGCGTGGTGTACCAGGCCCGCCTCATTGACAGCCAGGAGATGGTGGCCATCAAGAAGGTTCTGCAGGATAAGAGGTTTAAGGTACAAAGTCTACAGACACACAGCACAACCCACTTCCACTGGCACTCTACGCTAGTGTTGTAGTACTCGAGCTGAAGTACTCGACCATTGGTGACTCGGACTCACCTTCCCGTGTATTTTCACTTGGACTGGAACGGTTACACTGGCACACGCACTGCGGCGAAAGAAAGCGCTGAGTGTGGGCAGACAGGAAGCCAGGCTCCGCTCACGTACTGCCTCCGATCAAAGTGCCTTCAGAAAATATTCACACCCCCTGAATTGAAAATTAAATTGAGGCGTTTTTGTCACAATACCCCGTGATGTCAAAGTGGAATTACGTTTTTCACAATTTTTACAAATGAATGGAAAATGTTAAGCTGAAATGCCTCGAGTCAATAAATATTCATCCCCTTTGTAATGACAAGCCTAAAGTTCAGGAGTAAAAATGTGCTTAACAAGTCACATAAGTTGCATGGACTCAATTTGTGTGCAATAAGTGTTTAACATGATTTTTGAATGACTACCTCGTCTTTGTACCCCACACTTACAATTATCTGTAAGGTCACTCAGTCGAGCAGTGAATTTCAAACACTGATTCAACCACAAAGACCAGGGAGGTTTTCCAATGCCTCGGAAAGAAGGCATTGAACATTGAATATCCCTTTGAGCATTGTGAAGTTATTACTTACACTTTGGATGGTGTATCAATACACTGTTTTATGTATGCTTTTTTTATTTTTTATGGTCGAATTAATAAATACTAAAACCTGGTCACTACAAATATACAGGCGTCCTTCCTGACTCCGTTGCCGTAGAGGAAGGAAACCTCTCAGGGATTTCACCATGAGGCCAATGGTGACTTTAAAACAGTTGCAGAGTTGGTTGTGATAGGATAAAATTGACAGAATGAAAAGAAGGAAGCCTGTACAGAATGAAAATATTCCAAAACATGCACCCTGTTTGCAACAAGGCACTAAAGTAATACTGCAATTAGCTTTTTGTCTTGAATGCAGAATTACAACACTACTGAGTACCACTCCATATTTTCAAGCATAGTGGTGCCTGCATCATGTTATGTGAATGCTTGCAATTAAGGCCAGGGGAGTTTTTCAGGATAAAAAAGACTGGAGTTAAGCACAGGAAAAATCCTAGAGAAACTTGGTTCAGTCTGCTTTCCACCAGACACTGGGAGATGAATTCACCTTTTAGCAGGACCGTAACCTAAAACACAAGGCCAAATCTACACTGGAGTTTGCGTACCAAGAAGACAGTGAATGTTCTTGAGTGACCAGGTTACAGTTTTGACTTAAATCTACTTGAAAATCTATGGCAAGACTTGAAAATTGCTGTCTAGCGACAATCAACAACCAATTTGACAGCGCTTGGAAGAATTCTATTTTTTTTAAAAGAAGGGCCAAATGTTGCACAGTCCAGGTGTGGAAACTCTTAGTGACTTACCCAGAGACTCACAGCTGGAATCGCTGCCAAAGGTGCTTCTACAGATTACTTATGTAAATGAGATATTTCTGTATTTCATTGTCAGTACATGTGGCAAAATATTTTTATTGTTTTCATTTTGTAGGGTATTGTGTGTAGATGGGTGAGGAAAAAAATAGTTAATCCATTTTGAATTCAGGCTGTAACACAACAATAAATAGAGGGGGTATGTAGGCTGCACATCGCGTTAGCGACTCATTTCCCTGTAACCACCTACTATTTAGCTTTGCCTGGTTAAGAAACACACACTGCTTTATGAAATTGAAAACAATAGTAGTTTAAAAGGAAAACAAGTCTAGCTATTGTCTCTCTCTCCCCTTGAGTATTAAAAAGTAGGCTGTCTTTGAATTTGTCATCTCGCTCTACCCTCCCACTTTCCCTAGTCTTCCTCTGGGTTTCACTCTGGAATAAAAAAAACAACTTTTCAGTGGGCGATTTACAAAAAGCAGAGAGCCTGTTACAATTATTGGAAATAATAATCTTACAGGAGCAATAGCCAATTCTGTCCAGAGACCATTCATCCCTTCAAGACATCATTGAACCTTCTATTAAAATAAAATGTTTGATCCTGTGTATGAAGGACTTTTTTTTATGGGCTATTGCATATTGTAGGCAATTATGACCTTTGTGCAACTGGAGGAGAATCTTTGTATTATTTCAATGCTCACATGAAAATCTTCCCACCAGACTGCCACTAGCTGTTGCTGGGCAGATTTCGTCTACCAAATCCAAGCCAAATCAAGAGGCGCGACATACAAGCATCAAGCTAGCAAGCTGCCAATACAAGCGAGCAAAAAAACTTTTGTAACCAAAATACCAAATGTGTCTAAAGAACCCCGGACTCATTCCTTTGCTTTCAAACTTTTTTTCTTATGTGCACATAAACCGATATTATTGTGTTCCTTTTTTGTTAAACACCAACCCAGTGTCTCAGACTTGAGCACTTGGATCAGGACTCGAGCACGGACTTCACCATTGGTGACTCAAACTCAACTTAGCCTTAGACTTGTGACTTGACTCGGGCTCAAGCACACGACTCGGTTTAGTGACTCAACTGAAACACTGGTCTACACACACACACAGTGCAACTCACTTCCACTGGCAGTCTACAGAAACACACCATCCCCCCCCCACCCATCACTCTCACACTATCACGTGTATTTCTGTATGTTCTCTCCCCATACCTCAATGTTACTACTGCCCAACTGATGAAATCTTGAGACCTAAATTACACCCCTTGCTATTTCTATACTCCAGAACCGAGAACTACAGATCATGAGGAAATTGGACCACTGCAACATAGTCAGACTACGTTACTTTTTCTACTCCAGTGGGGACAAGGTATGTACAAGTCACACTACCAGGTATTGGGAACAACATTTGACATTTTCACGTTTATGCCGCAAAAAGTCAAATCCAGACTTGTGAAAAAATGGATTACATTACAAAATGGATTACATTACAAAATGGATTCAACAACATTGCTCTTTTATTGTTCTTCCCTTACAGAAAGATGAGGTGTATCTGAACCTAGTGCTGGACTTTGTTCCAGAGACCGTGTACAGGGTGGCCCGGCACTTCAACAAGGCCAAGACCACCATTCCCATTATATACGTCAAGGTAATGCACTCACTACTTCTTCTCTTCCCATGTTTCTCTTATTACTTTCCCTCCCTTTTATCCTCGTTCTCTCTGTCATTGGTTTTTTTTCACACTCTTTTTCTCACTCTCCCTCTTTCTCACTCAGTCTGTCTGTCTTCTCCTCATCTCTCGCTTGCCCTATCACCCCTCCATCGTTTCTCTAAGCTCCATGCTGTTAGAGGCAGAGCTCTCTATTTAAATGAAATGGTACTAGGCTTGGGCGCTGTACCGGGGTATTTGGAAATGAAGTTTTTCAATAAATGTTCATATTTGTAGCTACTTTAAGTAAATACCTTCAGTCAACTTGTGCAATACATTAGGAGATGAACTGGATTGTGTTCTTCATTTCACCTGTCACATTATTTACGTTATGAAGCTTAACGTAGTTCCCCAGAAAGCCAGTCCCGTGTTTGTTTGTACATAGAACAGAAGAAAGCGGGAGCAAGTGGGTCCAGCTGTATATTAACAGTCAAGTGTTCATTTTTTTGCCTCAATAGAGGGATCAGGGACATGCAACTATAGTTTTCCTTCCCAGAAAATACATTGGCTCAACACATTCAGCAGAAATGTGCTTCATTTTCATCAGATGACAACAGAAGTGCAAAGCTATTTGCATTGTAAATGAGCTTACAATGAAAATACAAGGTATTCTTTTGCAAAAAATAAACCAATGCATGGCCATCATATTTCTAATGTTTATCATAGAAACAATGTAGCTGGCTACATTTCCTAATGTTTTGCTTGAAGTTAATCTTGCGTTTTACCAGAGAGAAGTAGGCTGGTTACACTGAGGAAAAGTAGCTACACATCAGAGAGCTGTCTGCTGATAGAATGCCCTTAGTGAGTTCTCATCCCAGTGGACAAGTGCAACTGAAGCACAACATTTGTCTGATGCCGAGCAGAAATTACGTAAAGAATTATTTTAGATCTGAGTTTACAAAGCGCAGCAAGATATAACTTTTCTCCTAAATGCAGAATTCTTCATTTTTCATGAAAGCGACACCAAAGTTGAACTTGCTATCATCTTCTCCGAGCAGAGCAGACAGGCCCGTTGCCCGAGCGACTGCACACAGACGCAATGTGTTCACATACTGGTCCAGAGCCAGTACTGTTCTTCCTTCAGACAAACATGTCAACTTTGTTTGTACAATGTATTTCATTCACATTTGCTTGTAAATGTCCAAATTCACCAAAAATTATATTCGGTAGCTCCTACGTATGTATAACTTTATGAGCTGGATTGCCTGTCTTTGCAATTACTTTATTTTCATTTGTGCTTGTTGGCACATTTCGCTAGCAGCATTCATGGAAATTTGCCATTACTTGTACTAATTTTGTTAGCCTTCTGGTAATGGCTCCCCCTTGAGTACTAATCCGCTAATACTGTAAATCCCGTCTTGGGAGAGTCATGAGAGAAGGACGGAATGACGATGTAAAAGTCTGAGTACCCTAAATGGTACTGTATTTGACTAGAGGACTCTTTCCCCCAAGGATCTGATGAGAAGAAAACACATTGATGTTGAAGTCGGAAGTTTACATACACTTAGGTTGGAGTCATTAACTCGATTTTCAACCACTCCACAAATTTCTTGTTGACTATAGTTTTGGCAAGTCTGTTAGGACCTCTACTTTGTGCATGACACAAGTAATTTTTTCCAACAATTGTTTACAGACAGATTATTTCACTTCTAATTCACTGTATCACAATTTCAGTGGGTCAGAAGTGTGCATACAATAAGTTGACTGTGCCTTTAAACAGCTTGGAAAATTCCAGAAAATTATGTCATGGCTTTAGAAGCTTCTGATAGGCTAATTGACATCATTTGAGTCAATTAGAGGTGTACCTGTGGATGTATTTCAAGGCCTACCTTCAAACTCAGTGCCTTTTTGCTTGACATCACGGCACAATCAAAAGAAATCAGCCAAGACCTCAGAAAATAAATTGTAGACCTCCACAGTCTGGTTCATCCTTGGGAGCAATTTACAAATGCCTGAAGGTACCACGTTCATCTGTACAAACAATAGTATGCAAGAATAAACACCATGGGACCACGTAGCCGTCATACCGCTCAGGAAGGAGACGCGTTCTGTCTTCTTACATCAGCTGATCTATCAAAGTGCTGTACAGAAACCCAGCGTAAAACCCCAAACAGCCAGCAATCCAGGTGTAGAAGCATGGTGGCTAGGAAAAATTTGCTAGAAAGACCAAAACCCTGGAAGAAACCAAGAGAGGAACCAGGCTATGAGGGGTGGCCAGCCCTCTTCTGGCTGTGCCGGGTGGAGATTATAACAGAACATGGCCAAGATGTTCAAATGTTCATAAATGACCAGCATGGTCAAACAATAATAATCACAGTAGTTGTCGAGGGTGCAACAAGTCAGCGCCTCAGGAGTAAATGTCAGTTGGATTTTCATAGCCGATCATTGAGAGTATCTCTACTGCTCCTACTGTCTCTAGAGAGTTGAAAACAGCAGGTCTGGGACAGGTAGCACCCCCGGACACGGCCAAACAGGCAGGATATAACCCCACCCACTTTGCCAAAGCACATCCCCCACACCACTAGAAGGATATCTTCAACCATCAACTTACCATCCTGAGACAAGACCGAGTATAGACCACAAAGATCTCCGCCACTGCATTTTCTGAGGTCTTGGCTGATTTCAGAAGCCACTGCTCCAAAACCGCCATGGAAAAGCCAGACTACGGTCTGACAACTGCACATGGGGACAGAGATTGTACTTTTTGGGAAAATGTCCTCTGGTCTAATGAAACAAAAATATAACTGTTTGGCCATAATGACCAACGTTATGTTTGGAGGATAAAGGGGAGGCTTGCAAGCTAAAGAACACCATCCCAACGGTGAAGCACGGGGGTGGTGGCGTCATGTAGTGGGGGGGCTTTGCTGCAGGAGGGATTGGTGCACTTCACAAAATAGATGGCATCATGAGGCAGGGAAATTAGGTGGATATATTGAAGCAACATTTCAAGACAAGAGTCAGGAAGTTAAAGCTTGGTCGCAAATGGGTCTTCCAAATGGACAATGACCCCAAGCATACTTCCCATTTGTGGCCAAATGGCTTAAGGACAACAAAGTCGAGGTATTGGAGTGGCCATCTCAGAGCCCTGACCTCAATCCCATAGAACATTTGTGGGCAGAACTGAAAAAGTGTGTGCGAGCAAGGAGGCCTACAAACCTGACTCAATTACACCAGCCCTGTCAGGAGGAATGGGCCAAAATTATCCCAGCTTATTGTGGGAAGCTTGTGGAAGGCTACCCAAAACGTTTGACCCAAGTTAAATAATTTATAAGGCAGTGCTACCAAATACTAATTGAGTGTATGTAAATTTCTGACCTACTGGGAATGTGATGAAAGAAATAAAAGCTGAAATAAATCGTTCTCTACTATTATTCTGACATTTCACGTTCTTAAAATAAAGTGGTGATCCTAACTGACCTAATACGGGGAATTTTTACTGGGATTAAATGTCAGGAGTTGTGAAACTGAGTTTAAATGTATTTGGCTACGGTGTATGTAAACTTCATACTTCATAGTCTTTCTCTCTGTCACCTCTCTTTTCCAACTCATCCATTCTCTGCTTTTCCTACATCAGATTTCTTGGGGACAATACCTACTTCAGTGTTTTAGAATTGAAAAAATTAGAGCGAAAGAGAAACCAAATTTCTCTGTTTGCAGTAAGCTGGTTGTCTGTTAAAAAGGGCACTTATGTTGTCTGTTAGCTTTGTGTGTGTGTGTGCTATGCCCCGTGGCAGCAGAGAGGACTATCTGTGTCTCATGGCCCATTTGCCTCAGCCCACCCTGCTGCTCTCTCCTGTGGTGTGGAGATGCATACTGATCATACACACACACACACTGCCCTCACTCAGCATCTCTACACTCCTTTCCACCTTTCCCTGTGCTCCTCTCATCCCTCCCTACTCTCTCTTTATCTGCATCTCTTCCCTTCCTTCCTCTCTCCTTGTTCCCTTCTTCCCTCACTACTCTTCAGCCCCTTTCTCTCCAATTAAATTCAAAGGGGCTTTATTAGCATGGGAAACATGTTTACATTACTGTTTATTTAACTTGCTGTGGCAAACAGAAGTGAGAAGACACAACAATATCAACAAACTATTAGAATTGAACAGTAAATATTGTATGCAAAAATAAAAAGGTTTTTCCATCTCTCACTCCTCTGCACCCCCCCGCTCTCTCTGTGGTGTGCAATTAAGCTCTTGTTTCCCTCTAAATCTGCCCTCCTGCCATAGCCAGGCAACCTCGTCCCCCTCTCAACACCCGTCTGTCTCCCCCTTGCACCCTGTGTGCCCAATAACACAGCTAACGACCCAATAGAGCGACCCCAACACACGCACACTCAGACAGCCAGAAACCCTTACACACATACAGTCACATCTTCTGCCATGCTAGCTCTAAGCTTTGCGATGGGAACATTTTACTGGCATGTCTAAAGCAGAGAACCCACAAGTTCTAGTAATGTGTTTGAGTAAGTTGCATACATCCAGAATGTTTGACTGTTCTGAGTGCAGAGAAGTTGGTGACCAACTGTATCCGTCTGGACACTTGGCATGACTGTAGTAGTAATGGAGGAGATTATGATGATCAGTGCTACTGGCTGCTAACTGTGTGTGTGTGTGTGTGTGTGTGTTAACATCATGTGTCCTGTGTTCTCCCCCCAGGTGTACATGTACCAGCTGTTCCGCAGTCTGGCCTATATCCATTCCCAGGGCGTGTGTCACAGAGACATCAAACCCCAGAACCTGCTGGTGGACCCCGAGACGGCCATCCTCAAACTCTGTGACTTCGGCAGGTTAGTCTGTCTGTCTGTCAGTGAGCACCTCTGGCCATCTCTGAATGGCTCTGACTGTGTTCCTTAGGCTGCCTGTGTAAACGCATCTCAATTCTTCTGATCTTTTTCCCACTAATTGGTCATTAGAGAGATTTTTCAGGGCTGACCTGATTGGTAAAAAAAAAGAAGAAATCAGTATTGGGCTGCCTGTGTAAATGCCGCCTTACTGTTCAGTCTGTCTAAATCGATCTCTGTCTTACTGTCTCAATATATTTTTCTCTGACTGACCACCTCTCTCCCCCTCTTGTCTCCAGTGCTAAGCAGCTTGTTCGCGGGGAGCCCAACGTGTCCTATATCTGCTCGCGGTACTACCGTGCCCCTGAGCTCATCTTTGGCGCCACGGACTACACATCCAACATTGACATCTGGTCAGCAGGCTGCGTGCTGGCCGAACTGCTGCTGGGACAGCCCATCTTCCCCGGGGACAGTGGAGTGGACCAACTGGTAGAGATCATCAAGGTAGAGAAGAGTGGACACCAAACTGTAGGGGTGGGAGATGGAAAGAAGAGGGAGTTAGGTCTGTTGGTGGCGGCAGTAGGAGCGTACAGTTGAAGTCAGAAGTTTACATACACCGTAGACAAATACATTTAAACTCAGTTTTTCACAATTCTTTACATTTAATCCTAGTAAAAATTCCTGGTTTTAGGTCAGTTAGGATCAGCACTTTATTTTAAGAATGTGAAATGTCAGAATAATAGTAGTGATTTATTTAAGCTTTTATTTCTTTCATCACATTCCCAGTGGGTCAGATGTTTACATACACTCAATTAGTATTTGGTAGCATTGCCTTATAAATTATTTAACTTCGGTAAAATGTTTTGGATAGCCTTCCACAAGCTTCCCACAATAATTTCCTTGTGACAGAGCTGGTGTAACTGAGTCAGGTTTGTAGGCCTCCTTGATCGCACATGCCTTTTCAGTTCTGCCCACTAATTTTCTATTGGATTGAGGTCAGGGCTTTGTGATGGCCACTCCAATACCTTTGTTGTCCTTAAGCCATTTTGCCACAACTTTGGAAGTATGCTTGGGGTCATTGTCCATTTGGAAGACCCATTTGCGACCAAGCTTTAGCAAAACTGATGTTTTGAGATGTTGCTTCAATATATCCACATCATTTCCCTGCCTCATGATGCCATCTATTTTGTGAAGTGCACCAGTCCCTCCTGCAGCAAAGCACCCCCACAACATGATGCTGCCACACCCGTGCTTCACAGTTGGTATGGTGTTCTTCAGCTTGCAAGCCTCCCCCTTTTTCCTCCAAACATAACGATGGCCATTATGACCAAACAGTTCTATTTTTGTTTCATCAGACCAGAGGACATTTCTCCAAAAAGTACGGTCTTTGTCCCCATGTGCAGTTGCAAACCGTAGTCTGGCTTTTTTATGGCGGTTTTGGAGCAGTGGCTTTCAGGAGCGGAGCGGCCTTTCAGGTTATGTCAAAATAGGACTCGTTTTACTGTGGATATAGATACTTTTGTACCTGTTTCCTCCAGCATCTTCACAAGGTCCTTTGCTGCTGTTCTGGGATTGATTTGCACTTTTCGCGCTAAAGTACGTTCATCTCTAGGAGACAGAACGCGTCTCCTTCCTGAGTGGTATAACCGCTGCGTGGTCCCATGGTGTTTATACTTGAGTACTATTGTTTGTACAGATGAACGTGGTACCTTCAGGCTCTTGGAAATTGCTCCCAAAGATGTAACAGACTTGTGGAGGTCTACAATTTTTTTTCTGAGGTCTTGCTGATTTCTTTTGATTTTCAAGCAAAGAGGCACTGAGTTTGAAGGTAGGCCTTGAACTACATCCACAAGTACACCTCCAATTGACTCAAATGGTGTCAATTAGCCCATCAGAAGCTTCTAAAGCCATGACAGCATTTTCTGTCATTTTCCAAGCTGTTTAAAGGCACAGTCAACATAGTGTATGTCAACTTCTGACCCACTGGAATTGTGATACAGTGAAATAATCTGCAAACAATTGTTGGAAAAATGACTTGTGTCATGTACAAAGTATATGTCCTAACAGATTTGCCAAAACTATAGTTTGTTAACAAGAAATTTGTGGAGTGGTTGAAAAACGAGTTTTAATGACTCCAACCTAAGTGTATGTAAACTTCCGACTTCAACTATAGGTCTATGTTGGCGGCGGCGGCAGGAGCGTAGGTCTGTGTTGGCTGCGGCGGGCGCGCAGGTCTGTGTTGGCTGCGGCGGGCGCGCAGGTCTGTGTTGGCTGCGGCGGGCGCGCAGGTCTGTGTTGGCTGCGGCGGGCGCGCAGGTCTGTGTTGGCTGCGGCGGGCGCGCAGGTCTGTGTTGGCTGCGGCGGGCGCGCAGGTCTGTGTTGGCTGCGGCGGGCGCGCAGGTCTGTGTTGGCTGCGGCGGGCGCGCAGGTCTGTGTTGGCTGCGGCGGGCGCGCAGGTCTGTGTTGGCTGCGGCGGGCGCGCAGGTCTGTGTTGGCTGCGGCGGGCGCGCAGGTCTGTGTTGGCGGAGGCGGGAGCGCAGGTCTGTGTTGGCGGGGGCGCAGGTCTGTGTTGGCGGGAGCGCAGGTCTATGTTGGCGGGAGCGCAGGTCTATGTTGGCGGGAGCGCAGGTCTATGTTGGCGGGAGCGCAGGTCTATGTTGGCGGGAGCGCAGGTCTATGTTGGCGGGAGCGCAGGTCTATGTTGGCGGGAGCGCAGGTCTATGTTGGCGGGAGCGCAGGTCTATGTTGGCGGGAGCGCAGGTCTATGTTGGCGGGAGCGCAGGTCTATGTTGTTGGCGGCGGCGGGAGCGCAGGTCTATGTTGTTGGCGGCGGCGGGAGCGCAGGTCTATGTTGGCGGCGGCGGTGGCGGCGGGAGCGCAGGCCGACGTTGGCAGCGGCGGGAGCGCAGGCCGACGTTGGCGGGGGGCGCAGGTCGACGTTGGCGGCGACGGCAGGAGTGATCATTCTTGGAGAAACTTCATGCATCTTTCACTCTTCCAGGTTTTGGGGACTCCGACGAGAGAGCAGATCCGAGAGATGAACCCCAACTACACAGAGTTCAAATTCCCCCAGATCAAAGCACACCCCTGGACAAAGGTACTCTGTGCCCTCAGTTCTATTTAAATAGCCTTAACACCATTGTCTTCCATTGGGATCCATATTAGAGAAAGAACATTTTGAAATGGAACAAATACGACAGCCTAGATGAGTCAAACAAGATGCCCTTTTTTTCCCCTTCCTTCGTCAGGTGTTTAAGCCGCGTACCCCCCCAGAGGCCATCTCCCTCTGTTCCCGTCTGTTAGAGTACACCCCTGTGACTAGGCTATCCCCCCTGGAGGCCTGCGCCCACGCCTTCTTCGAAGAGCTGCGCCAGCCCACTGCCCATCTGCCCAGCGGACGAGAACTGCCCCTCCTCTTCAACTTCAGCCCCGTCGGTGAGTCCACACCCCTCCCCCCTTTGTTTGGCCCTCCCTCAGTCAGTAGCCATGCCCTCCTCTGTTTGGCCCTCCCTCGGTCAGTAGCCATGCCCTCCTCTGTTTGGCCCTCCCTCAGTCAGTAGCCATGCCCTCCTCTGTTTGGCCCTCCCTCGGTCAGTAGCCATGCCCTCCTCTGTTTGGCCCTCCCTCAGTCAGTAGCCATGCCCTCCTCTGTTTGGCCCTCCCTCAGTCAGTAGCCATGCCCTCCTCTGTTTGGCCCTCCCTCGGTCAGTAGCCATGCCCTCCTCTGTTTGGCCCTCCCTCGGTCAGTAGCCATGCCCTCCTCTGTTTGGCCCTGTTTGCCCCAAGCTTCTGTAATCCCCTCAGTTTTCCAGAGTAAGTCTGAAGCGTGTATGTTGAGTATCCTGTGTGTGTAGTATGAACCTCCTCTCTCTTTGTCTTTCTTTGTCTTTCTCAGAGCTATCTATCCAGCCCCAGTTGAACTCCACACTCATTCCTCCTCACGCTCGAGCACAGACATTACCTGCCTCACACGGTATGTATAGCACAGCCAACCCGACACATGCTTATTACATGTTTAATACATGCTTATTAGATGACTACATATTTACAGGACTAAGATAGGGGATATAGCTTCAAATCAACATTTAACAACCTTTTTAATTGAATATTGCTGTGTTTGGATGTTAAACCCAACATATTAAAAGCATTGACCTGATGGTGAACTGAAGTGTTTAGTGTGGTGTGTATCTGATGTCCTGTCTCTCTCACCACCAGATGGCAGTGTGTCGGACAGTACCGCCCAGCCCAGCTCAGTACCTGGATCCATCAACAGCACCTGAACCCCCCCCGTCCCCCATTCACCCCGTCTTTCCCCTTTTCCTCTCAACCCCATCCCTCTCTTCCTACTCTTCCACCCCCTTTTGGCTCCAAACTTCAAAAGACAACTATACACGCACACATACAACAACAATACTACAAAATCATCTATTATCCCTTGAATATTCCCATTATAGGTGTAAAAAAATATCTGTTGGTGGCAGTAGTCCAGTGACTGTTGGGTTGTAGAAGATGGGTGAATCTGACGGAAACCATTCTGTATTATAATCTCTGCTAATCAAATTTTATCCCTTATAAAAAACTGTTTTATTTATTTGAAAGTCCATTTTTGTTTTAATGATGTATGCCAGTGAATGGGATGCGTCGAAACTGAGGCCTGTTTCAGTTCAGACCGTTTAGGACAATCTTCCATTGTAGAGGTTAAAAACCAAATGGTCACGTGGGCAGATCAGTCCCTGCAGCCAGTGGGAAAACTCTGGGGAATGTTCATCTACCAAGACATTACTCCCAAACCAAGTCCAAAGTGTTAATTAGTTCTGAAAATTGAAGAACTGTGTTATTTTGTTTTATTAAATTGGATACCAAACAGCAGCAAATTCAACTGGCATTTTAAATTGGATGAGGTGATTTTTAGAAGCTTTTATCACAAAGGTGGTTTAAAAATTCAAAGGCGGGAACCGCTAGCTGTTTTATTAAACTGTTTCTGAGAAGAAACATTGAGGTGAAAGTCTTAATGTCTTTTATTTGAATAAGAGGGACCTTTTTTAAAAGAATGGAATGTACATATTCAGTTTCTATAAGCTCTTGTCCCAGTCAGTTTAGCTGGAGACATGTGTTGGTGAGAAGTAACCTTTGCACATCTCTAAAGGGGAGTAGAGCGGAGCTGTAGGGGCCCGCTGCATCTCTTGTGCAGTGGAGATATGCAACCTGTGTGTATAGGAAGGGGTAGGGCTCCTCCAGTCACACCTGTACACCAATGGCCATATAGCCATACTTGAACCAAAGCTCTGTCACATCAGCTTTGAAAGTACTTGGCACTTTCACTCCTCCTTATCTCAGTATTCCTCTATTCAGTCTAGATGCACAATTACACTGCATGTAGGGGAGGTCTTAAGTGTAAGTGTGTGTGTGTGTGTATGAGGTTTTTTGTGTGTTTGACTTTCCCTGGAACATCTTCCATCTCCAAATCAACCCACTTTAGCACTCTTGTTTTTGTAAGTCTAGATTCTAACAGCATCAGTGATTTATCATCAGTAAAACCTTGTTTTCATCTGGCCCACCAACACAGACTTGCATGTTCACCATGCGTTAGAGCAACCACACCTGTTCTCTCTCCCCACTCGTCACCGCAGAACAACGATGGTTTGATCTAAAATACCTGCACCCAAAAAATGTAAATGCCCCAACCACTTCTGGAGCCTTCTGTTCCTCTCCTCCTTCCTCTGCCTCTACTTCCCTCTCTTTCTCTCACTGTAAATATCAATTACTTTTTTTTTCTTTTTTTTTGTTATTATATTGTTCTTGTAATTTCATTTTATTTTCTCTAGCAGAGGGGAGCTGGTGTAGCAGCGACCAGGCTCCTTCTCCTCAGTCTGTCTGTAAATACAACTTCATTTCAGTCCCTGGCTCGGGGGGAATAACAGAACAAAATGTTTCTCTCGTTTTTATTCTCTCCCTCCATTTCTCTCTCGTTGCCTTTCCCACAAATATTATGATCACTTTATTTATTGTATTTTTGGGGGGTTTATTTTTGTTTCTCTGGGGGGGGGGGGGGGTCGTTGTCGGCTGAAGGGTTTATTTTGTAAGAAGTCA
Source organism: Oncorhynchus mykiss (assembly GCF_057628025.1). NCBI lineage: Eukaryota > Metazoa > Chordata > Actinopteri > Salmoniformes > Salmonidae > Oncorhynchus > Oncorhynchus mykiss. Next base: position 23,811,278 of record NC_143024.1, read on the forward strand.
TCAATGCCCCGTGTCATGCAAAATAATCAAACTTCCAAGATACTGTACTTTGATCTGAACTTGGGAGTGTTTTCCAATAAAGGTCCTGTATTTGCAAGTACACATCCTAGCCAGTAGGTGGAACTACATTTTATTTTCATTGATGTGAAGGGATTCTCACATGACTGCGTCTATGGTAGTCTCGCTGATGTCCCGACAGTATAAATGGCTGATCCTATGTAGGGTTATTGGTGATATTGCTGTATCTGGGTGGGTTTGAATGAGGGGATGAGTGGGGAGGGTGGTGTGATGTGTCCCTTCTCCCGTGTCCCACAAGTGTTTTGTGTAATGGGTTTAACCTGTTACTTCTGTCTGTGATTACATGAATGAGTGATTGACTTTAAAGAATGGATGAATGAACTGACAAATCTTACAAAAGTGTGAGTTGGGAGAGCGTGGATAATTTTTTTTAAATCTTATGTTTTCCTAAACTGAAGAGCTGAGTTATTTTTTGTGTTTTATTTTCCTGGCACGAGATGGTTTTAATTTGTTGTGATCCTGATCTTTATGGCCCTGCACAAGGGTCATACCACATCACTGGTGGGAACGGAACGGTTTTGAAGTGGATGTGGGAGAGGGACGGACTGGGAGAGACTTTTGTTTGTTGATATAAATAATTCAACTCATGATTAAAGTGATGAAACTGCCCTGGTCTCATGTTTTATAAAGAATCGAAGTGTGCATGCACACCAATTTATGTAGTGTCAGGTGTGAATGGCACTAAAACAATTTACATTTATTGACCAGCGTACTTGATTGTTTTGGCTGCTAGTAGCAGTCAGACATCTAATTTATGATCAACTTGGGTGTGTTTACGCTACACAGGCCTTCAATTAAAGGACACACCAATAAGTAGTAATGGCATTTGTTTGTTTTATGCAAATTACATCTGAATGGTAGTAACAAGTCAGATGACTGCAGAGCAGGGGCCAGAATGCCATAAGGCACTTAGTGTTTTATAGTGTTTCCACAGCTGATTCATCTGTTAGAAGGCCAAGGAGCCATCCATCAGGAGGAGGGGTGGAGCTGACTGATCCATCTTTCTCACCACTGGCAACGCAAGACGCAATCTGCCTGTCACTCATGACACCATGCTTTATGGTTCTGAGCTTTGAGGAGACCGTCACCATGGAGGGCTGGCCAATGTGAGTCGCTTCCTTTGCTCGTCACCTTTCCTTTATGCCCACTAATCTGAAAGGATACAACTGAGTTAAGCAGTATTGTCAAATAAGTCCACTAGAAAGACAATTTTAATCAAATGAAACAGTCACTTCTGCTTCAACAAATGTCATGTGGAGTTAAACCCCATTGACCAAAATTTGAACTGTAGTAGTATCTGACATTTACTACTCCTATCAAAGCATTATTGCTTGAGAGATCGTAGTATTTCATGAATTTTGGCACAGCTAGGATCATGGAGGAAAATCTCTAATGAAAGGCCACCCCAATGTATACATGAGCCAGGTGGCTGAACACGCAAATGGCTTGGAAGGATGAAATTAAAATAGTTATTGGAACCACACAAATGTCAGTGAAATGATACCTTGCTTGATGAAATGCCTCTAGTTAATGAAATGACAGATGGGAGAGCAGAAGGGAGGGTGGTGTCATTGGCTCATGAATAGGTGGGCATTATAGGCAGATTAATAGGCAGGCAGATCAAAATATTCTTAATATTTTAATCTGCACATTTGATGGTGTTGTCATGATGTATCCACCCTTACTGTTTCTGATTTTAAGAGCCCAGTTGATATCTGGTGAGACTTGATATGTCACATATATAATACCCTTGAACTATTCCATAACTATTCTAGAGCTTGTAGATCAGTACACACTTCAAACCTGTCTTTCCTGTGGACTGGTCTCAGAGGGGTTCTTAGTTCTAACTTTTCCATCCAACATGATTCAACCTGGACTGCCAAGGAGGGCAGGATTTCATTTTGGTCGCCAGGTATTCCTGAACCTTTTGGCTGCATCTGTTTTTTCTATATTCAACATAAATTATAGATGGGATTCTACAGAATTTTTGCCTCCCAGTGCTTTAGAGAAATCTAGTGAACATTGTAGTTTAAATCTGCCCCTCAGGTCCAGGCGGCAGCACTACTGAATTAACAGGAAGAGGCCTTGTCTGACCCGCTTAGCTCCATCAGCTCCACAGCAGTAGCTCAGTGAGACAAGAAGTGTCTCTAGAAACAGGAGAGCGAATGAGGAGGACAGACGGAGTGTAGCGGTAAGCAGGGGCTCTCCAGTATATGAACCACATCCCTCAATGCAGAACATGTCTGGGATGTTTCCACTCGTCATACAATGCGTCAAGGATGAATAATGTTATTCTGCAGCATGTTAAGCAGCTTGCAGTTTCCATGGCGATTGAGTGGCCCCTAGCTGGCCCTCCCCTGGCTGTGTGCCCGGACGCCTCTTTAATACCATTTGGTGCCGGGTTAAACACTCTGAAGGAACCGGTCGTCCTCCCGAACAGCCCGGGGGAGAGAAGAAATGCTGTGGGACAGTTCATACGTTCTACCAACTACTGGATATAATGCTTGACGGGGCAGAATCATGGTGCTTCAGCAGCCTGTTGAGGAATAGATAAGCATTCAGTTACTGTGGGCTTAAAGATGAAAACATGATTGATTGAGGTCTTAGTTCAAGACTTTCAGAGGTTTTATGAATGAATAGCACAAAGCCATGAGCTGCATCATGATCATGTTGAAATGTACATGAAAAAAATAAAAGGTCAAACTAATTGGGTAGGGTGGCACGTAGCCTATTGGTTAGAGCACTGGGCCAGTAACCGAAAAGTCATTGGTTTGAATACTTAAGCCAACATGACTGAAAAATATGTTGATGTGCCCTTGCTCAAGACTTTCAGAGGTTTTATGAATGAATAGCACAAAGCCATACGCTGCATCATGATCATGTTGTGATTACAGCTCAACTTCCAAGAAGATGTTTACATAAAAACAAAAAGGTTCCAACTAATTCGGTAGGTCGGCAGGTAGTTTAGCGGTTAGAGCGTTGCGCCAATAAGGTTGTTGGTTCGAATACACATGGTGAAAAATCTGTCGATGTGTGCCCTTGAGCGAGGTACTTAACCCTAATTTGCTCCAGGGGCGCAGTACTACTATGGCTGACTGTAAGCATGTCACTGCATATTTCTGGTGTGTGACAAACATTATTTTTTTTAAATGAAAGTTGCATGTTCTATCTTATTTGCAACAAAAACTATTGAAAACCGAGTTGATAAACAGAAAAACCATAACAATTTAAGTGCCCTGTTTGGGACTTTTGACAGCCATCACGTTGCACCAAAGGCATGCGTTCTTTTGTGTAGTGTAGTCGAATGCCATTGGTGTACGGCGTACGAGAGAGCAGACAGCCAATCCGCTCAAGCCTTGTTAACATGTTGGAACAATAACACAACTTGTTTCTTCAAGAGATAACGGCTTCAGTTTTCGGTGAGTTGTTATTTTGTAATTATCTAACTTAATTCCCTTTTTATGGATGGAATGTGACCTCAGCCAGGACAACATTTCAGGGACTGATTTCTGTTTTCGCGGAGTCTCAACGGGGGGAGACATCCAACGTTTACATCGAAACTGCAGCCGCCATTACACCACAGAAGAAGTGAATGCCACCCTTCTTCGTCGTTTTTACAAAGCACATAAAATATCTTCAGAGCGACTGCTGGCAGACAGTGGTGGATTAGTTTAGCTAACCAGACAACTGACTTGTATTGATAAAGCTCAATCAGTTTTAATGTGATATTAATCGTGGTAATGTAGCTAAACGTTGCTTGAATTGTTTGTTTGCGGAAATGCTAGCTAGTTGCTAGCTAGCTGGCTGTCAATCAATACAGAATAGGCTAACGTTATTTATATTCCCACAAACCTGCATCAACTAACTATAGTAACGTTAGTTGGCTAAATTAAACCAAATATAAACTTGCCAGTGTCACCAGCGAGTGAGCCACCATATAAAATAGCAAACAGCGAAATTGCTGACCTCTGGGATTTGGAGTCTGGATCACTTTAGGCATTAATTTGGCGCCATTCACTAATTAAACACTCCAAGTTAGTGTGAACGTATTGCAATGTGTCAGTACAAAATTCCACTAAAAGGTATTAGCTGTTTGTCGTATTGTGTTGCATGTTATTCTCTGTAGTTCTGTTGGGGAAACTATAAAGCTGTATAAAGTAGCCTACAATCATGACCTAATCATATACCATTGTGGAATAGATTATTATTGCCAGAAGATACTCTACCATTACACTTACACATCTGCACTGGGGTCAGAACGCAATCATGATATAATTAAGACACTGGAGCCAGCACGAGATTTGGGTCGGAAAACGTACCTCTATGCATGGATGGGATATGCTACTGTACTCCTAATTTTACCTTTATCCACACGGCTCCACCGAGAAGATGGAAATTCTGCTAGTTTTCCCAGAAAAGTCATTTTCGTGCTCATGCTAGATAGCAGTAGTCACAGCAGCCATTATGGAATGGCATGTCCACTGAAATGACAATGCTATTCCAAATTGGCTGCGGTGGCTACTGCTAGCTAGCTTGAGGACGAAAAGTCAGTAGTGTATTTTTTAATAACCCATCAACCCTCTTTGGAAAACAAACATTGCATTTTTTTGTTTTTACAGATGTTTTGTTACATATACATACCTTCTCTACCTTTTAGGAGCACCAGCGTGGACAAAATTACAATTACCTACTGCCATTTTGTCTGAAAGTTCAAATCTCCAGTCTGACCAAATCCCAGGAACACATGAAGATACTAATTTCCATCAGTAGAGGGCAATGTTTACAACATGATTTAAATCAAATATTTTTACATCGTTCCCATTTTAAATGAGGATTTGCCAGCATTTATACATGGGGTAATACAACACATTCTCAATCGGTCTCCAAATAAAGATGATGCTATTTAGATGCATCAGCTCTGTGTGTATGGTGGGGTGGATATGCTACATTTACATGTTAACCCTTGTGTAGCCTTAACATTCTGTATACTCCCCTTGACCTAAGGGTAAAAAATGACCTGCCTTCACTAAGCCCCTAAAATAAAGCAGCTTAATTGAATTTTAAACCCCATATCTATGTTGCACAAAGAAACAACCTGTCATTCATTACACACTTTGTGAATATATGGGTTTTCCTTCTTCACAATCAGTGGACACCAACCATGTTATTTTGCTGCTCTTTGACAAAAATGTCTCTTTCAGCTTGGGGGATTTCTTCATCTAAAGATGATGCATCATGCTCTGGGTTGTATTCTTCCCTATCTTCTTCTTCAGATACCTCCTCCTCTTCTAAATCATTGTTCTCTTATTCCTCCTGGACATCTGAAAAAGTCAGATCTACGACCTGTTGGGCACTGAAACGTGCACTCATGTTTAGTTCAATCAGTAGCACATAATCTCAATTTCTCATTGCATCTTGGTGGTTTTTGTGGTGTGTAAAGGATTGTATAACTGCCGGGTCAGAAATTACCCTAAGACAATATTTGTACCCTGGTGGTGTACAGCTTTCATGGAAATATGAACAAAGGAGATGATTCATTTTTTCTGATGTTGGGGTCGCTAGGAAAAGTCATCAAATTTCAAGTTGAAAAAATATCATTTAGGGGATTTTCTCTGCTGTTAAACATAGTGGCTGGTCATTTTTTACCCTTAAGACAACACAATGGTTAATAACATATTAGTTAGGCTATAGGCTAATAATTGCGTTCACGTGTTGCTTGCAGACATAAAACAGAACACCCAACCTGAATTGAATGCACTGTTTTGGTCTAGATAGATCTCCTCTCTCTCCCTGTTGCAGGTATGGCGATGGATAGTGCCTCTGTGTACATGTGCTTCCCCTGCTACCAAGAGTTTGACACACTGGAGGAGGTGCTGGCCCACCAGCTGACCTGCACCACAGAGAATGTGGGGAGTGGGGCCCCCACCCCCGTCTCCATCCCCTTCCTACAGACTCAGGTAATAGTGGAAGCTTCAAACTCCATGGACATTTAAACTAAATAGGCTAGGTCTAGAACATTGATAAACAATAACTTTTTATTAAACTTTTCTCATCTTTTCCACATCTAGGCTAAATGCTTCTGGATAAAAGCGTCTGCTAAATGGCATATATTATTATATTACAATTTATTAATGCAATAGTGTGTACATTTCATAGTGTCGCCATTATTGTGCTCAAGGCCTCCCATGTGAATTGGAGAGCCTTGTGAGGTTGAAGCATAATTCCAAGTCCACACGCGCAGAGCCGTGATAGTCCAGTGGTCCGTCTGTGGGGGAGGCACAACACGACCGCGCTCCTTCAAAATTCCCAACCAACGAGGCTCCAGTTTGTATGTGGTGACGGTTGAAAAATAGCTTGAGCCTCGCTGAGAATTCAAAAATGAAAGCCAACGGTCCAACACTCTAGAACACTGCTGTGCAGACGCGTACATGTTTTGGACTCTGATAAGCTCTGTAGCCTACAAAACTGCACTGCATTCTACCAAGTACAAAAGGAATTAGATCCTTTGTTAAGACATACATAACCAGGAATCTTCAGTTCACTTGTTTGAGTCATAATAGGAAATTAGATGACCAGCACTGTTCTTGTTTTTTGTTTTGTTTATTTTTAGAGGATAAAAATAGACAATACAATATTCACTAATATAAATAAAATAAGATGACGGATCACATTTCTTTCTACATCAAATATTGAGTTATAATATTCCAATGTACAGATACTTTTTCTGTTACTATGTAACAGGGAATAACGCTGTCCTTGTTCCGCTGTATCGCTACCTCGTAATGACAGCTACAGTATGCTCGGAGGTTTGAAACAGTGAGCCGTCGACCGTGAGTGACGTTTACCAGCGTCGCTCTCCGAAACGTGTCCCCAGCCTCCCATGGTGACGGTCTCGTCAAGCTCAGAACCATAAAGCGTGGTGTCATGAGTGACAGGCAGATTGCATCTTGAGTTGCCAGTGGGGAGAGAAAAGGAGCGTGAAAGATGAATCAGTCAGCTCCACCCCTCCTCCTGATGGATGGCTCATTGGCCTCCTCACAGATGAATCCGCTGTGGAAACATTCTATAAAACCTAAGTGCCTTATGGCATTCTGGCCCCTGCTCTGCCGTCAGCTGCCTGATTACTACCATTCAGACTTCATTAGCTAGATTATCATCATTTCTGTGTAACATTAAAGGCGACATTGCTATAAAACAGGGGGTGTTTACATTTCAAATGAATGTAGGCTGCTATTATACCAAACCTTTTTTAACTTGACTTGTTCAGATGCAGAGAACTGTAATTACATGGAAGAGGCCTAGTAGGAAATTAGAAGCTTTGCTTTTTAGCATTAAAAAGGAAGATGAACACCGTGGTAGAACCACTTTGTAATATGAATGTATTTAATTACATTCCTATTACCCATCTTGCTTACCAAGAGGGAAAGATTAAGTGTTATTAAAAAGAAACTTCAGCAAAGTGGTGTGCTCCCTCAGTTACTTTAATTACATGTTGACCCATGTGTAATATTTTAGTGCACTTCCCGAGTTGAAGTCCAGTTCTGGAATCGTTAATTAAATCAATTCATTATGGTACAGGCCTCCATACACACTAGCCAGTTTCACTGACCAAACAGGCCTATGGGCCCTGGTCAAAAGTTGAGAACTTTAAGGAATAGGATGCTATTTGGGTTGTAGACACAGTTTCCTGTCTCTAGTCCTTCTAGGAGACAGTGACTCAACCACCAGCGTCACATTGAAAATGCTCTCTCATCAAGAACATATGAATACACACATACATGACGCTATTTCAAGAGCCCCGGGCGGTCCGCAGGATTAGTTTTTGCCACGTTGGATAAGAACGGTGTCAGCGGCAGTTCAAGCTTCATAGTCTGGTTTTATAACTCCGCTCCTTTACTGAGCTAAAACGCTGAGTTGTGAGTACTTACTCTGAAACGAAATAAATCAGACATGACTGAAATGTCTTGTAATGGTGATTTTAGTTAGTTTGCGGCATCAAAACAAGCAACCAAAAAGTATTTACTAAAACTATGGAGATTTAACTACACTGCTCAAAAAAATAAAGGGAACACTAAAATAACACATCCTAGATCTGAATGAATTAAATACTCTTATTAAATACTTTTTTCTTTACACAGTTGAATGTGCTGACAACAAAATCACACAAAAATTATCAAATTTATCAACCCACGGAGGTCTGGATTTGGAGTAACACTCAAAATTAAAGTGGAAAACCACACTACAGGCTGATCCAACTTTGATGTAATGTCCTTAAAACAAGTCAAAATGAGGCTCAGTAGTGTGTGTGGCCTCCACGTGCCTGTATGACCTCCCTACAACGCCTGGGCATGCTCCTGATGAGGTGGCGGATGGTCTCCTGAGGGATCTCTTCCCAGACCTGGACTAAAGCATCCGCCAACTCCTGGACAGTCTGTGGTGCAACGTGGCTTTGGTGGATGGAGCGAGACATGATGTCCCAGATGTGCTCAATTGGATTCAGGTCTGGGGAACGGGCGGGCCAGTCCATAGCATCAATGCTTTCCTCTTGCAGGAACTGCTGACACACTCCAGCCACATGAGGTCTAGCATTGTCTTGCATTAGGAGGAACCCAGGGCCAACCGCACCAGCATATGGTCTCACAGGGGGTCTGAGGATCTCATCTCGGTACCTAATGGCAGTCAGGCTACCTCTGGCGAGCACATTGAGGGCTGTGCGGCCCCCCAAAGAAATGCCACCCCACACCATGACTGACCCACCGCCAACCCGTTATGCTGGAGGATGTTGCAGGCAGCAGAACGTTCTCCACGGCGTCTCCAAACTGTCACGTCTGTCACATGTGCTCAGTGTGAACCTGCTTTCATCTGTGAAGAGCACAGGGCGCCAGTGGCTAATTTGCCAATCTTGGTGTTCTCTGGCAAATGCCAAACTGTAAGCACAACCCCCACTTGTGGACGTCGGGCACTCATGCCACCCTCATGGAGTCTGTTTCTGACCGTTTGAGCAGACACATGCACATTTGTGGCCTGCTGGAGGTCATTTTGCAGAGCTCTGGCAGTGCTCCTCCTGCTCCTCCTTGCACAAAGGCGGAGGTAGCGGTCCTGCTGCTGGGTTGTTGCCCTCCTATGGCCTCCTCCACGTCTCCTGATGTACTGGCCTGTCTCCTGGTAGCGCCTCCATGCCCTGGACACTACGCTAACAGACACAGCAAACCTTCTTGCCACATCTCGCATTGATGTGCCATCCTGGATGAGCTGCACTACCTGAGCCACTTGTGTGGGTTGTAGACTCCGTCTCATGCTACCACTAGAGTGAAAACACCGCCAGCATTCAAAAGTGACCAAAACATCAGCCAGGAAGCATAGGAACTGAGAAGTGGTCTGTGGTCCCCACCTGCAGAACCACTCCTTTATTGGGGGTGTCTTGCTAAATGCCTATTATTTCCACCTGGTGTCTATTCCATTTGCACAACAGCATGTGAAATGTATTGTCAATCAGTGTTGCTTCCTAAGTGGACAGTTTGATTTCACAGAAATGTGATTGACTTGGAGTTACATTGTGTTGTTTAAGTGTTCCCTTTATTTTTTTTGAGCAGTTTATATCCATAATAGCAATCTGTTTCTACATACGATACTAAATGTTTCAACAATGACGCCAACAAATTACCAAAAGTAGAAACAAGCTGGTAGTACTCAGTCTAGGCTACTAATAACAGAATGCGCCACAGTGGTGCCTCTGCTTGAATGAAGACACTCCTGAAGGAACACATCATTAACCTCGACCTTGATGGTTCTTATCATCCTAATGGATCAACGAGCAGTTCTCAAACGCCACGGACTGGCCCTCTGAACTCAATTGATAGGCCTGTGGTATTTATCATCACCCTGCCCCTCAGTCCTTACCCCCCCCCCCTCCCCGGCTCTGTTGATCTCAAGACTGCTCTGTCTGCTCTCATTGATCCCTCAGCCATAGTAGTACAGCACCCATGGAGCAAATTAGGTTTTTCACCTTGTCGGCTCGTGTATTCAAACCAGCGACCTTTGTTACTGGCCCAACCATATAACTGCTAGGCTACCTGCTGACCTGTGATGGTATTGCTATCCAGTACTGCCATGGAAACCTCCATTGTTAGGTGGAGTTCTTTAAATTTGACACCAAAACATATTGATGTTTTCATTAACTCATTATTGTCCAGACTGGTCAGCTTGTGTTTTGTCTTCTTTTCTCACATTCTCTTTTTCTCTCTCTCCAGCAGCAGATATATACCCAGCCCATTGCTCCATCTCCTGCCCCTCAGACCAAGGCCAGTGTCTCCTCTGTGCTGCCCAGCTCTGGTGCACCAGGTCTGGCCATGGCTAGCCCAAATAAGCCTTCCTCAGGAGATCAGCCCAAGATCCTGTACCAGTGTGGAGACTGTGACGCCCTGTTCCACTCCCTGATCCTCTGGCAGCAGCACCGAAAACATGGTCAGTGTCTGCAGACCAAGGCAGGACCCACCCAACCAGGACCAGAAGAGACCGGCTCTGGATCTGGATCAGAACTGGCCCCAGAGGGAGAGGGGAAGCACAGTCAGGCTGAAGTGGAGGTGGACCTGGGTCCAGATGAACCAAACGAACCAAACTCAACGGATGACCAAGAAGGAGGAGGGGGCAGAGGAAGAGGAAGGAGTCAGGAGAGGGCACAACAAACCCAGCAGGAGCAGGATGTAGTGAAGTCTCAGCTGTCAGCAGAGAAAGAGGAGGATGGGATGAGTGCAGAGGACATATCAGCCACCCTGGATCACATGTATCTGCCAAACGCCACCAACAGAGGGCAGGAAGGAGGCGAGGAAGAGCCAGAAACAGAGAGCGTAGGGGAATCCACTGGATCTAAAGCCTCTGAGATCCAGGCTCAGGCAGCTCATTCATCTACAGAGGCCCAGTCTGCACCAGACAGCCAGTCCATCCCAGACCCCGCTCCCTCCCAGGACCCCCCAGACCCCGCACCCTCCCAGGACCCCCCAGACCCCACTCCCTCCCAGGACCCCCCAGACCCCGTTTCCTCCCAGGACCTCCCAGCCGATAACCCTGAGCAGACATCCTACTTCTACAGGATAAAGGCAGCCAAGAAGCTCAAGCCCCCGTCCAGCCTGCTGTGTGTGGACTGTGGCTCCAGCTTCGGCATGGTGTCTGAGCTGGTCACCCACCGCAAGTCCCAGCATGGCCTCAAGGAAGCCCTGCACCACTGCACCGTGTGTGGGGAGAGCTTCCTCAACACCACCCTCTTCCTCTACCACCGCAAGCAGCACAAGGAGAAAGGCAAGGAGGGGGTCATACAAACCCAGGCCCAGGGAGGACAGATGCAGGATGCAGATTACCAGGATTACAAAATAGTAACACTGCAGCAAGAGGTGGTGGAAGAGATGGTGGAAGAGTCTAAAGAGGAGACAGCGGGGGTGGCGGATTCCCAGAACAATGGAACTGAGGAGCAGAACCAGAATGAAACCTCCTCTACTTCCACTGTCTCTACCTGTGCTCCGGTTCAGGTGCCCAAGGTGGTCCAGAGTTTCCTGTGTGCCCAGTGTGGAGCCAGCTTCAGTAAAGAGCCAGAGCTCAGTGCCCACCGTAGGGACAAGCACGGCCTGAACGAGCCCCTCCACCACTGTTCCCAGTGTGGCCAGAGCTTCATGAACACCACCCAGTACCTTTACCACCGACGCCAGCACCGCGGGGAACCAGGGACTGGGGCAGGAGCAGCCACACCCCCCCAGGGAAGCCCCCGCGCCCCCAAGAGGATGCTGTCTCCACCCGCCGCCTCGTCCAGTGCTGCGTCAGGCTCGCCAGCGAAAATACCTGCTATCAGGATACGCAGCATCAACGATCTCAATGGTAGGTTCGACCCAGTGGCAGCTGGGTTCAACATAGTGGGAAGACTTAACTCTGCTGTAAAAAATAGAATAATAACTGATTCCAATCCAAAAGGAATATTGCTAAGTTTCACTATTGTTTAAGGTTATTTTGACGGACCGTCAATAGTTTCTGACCATGCTCTCTCCTCATTGGGCAGAGAACAAAGACCAGGGTAAAGAGGTGAATCCAGTCATCCTTAAGGAAGAGCAGGAGGAGAAGACTGTAGTGGGGGAACAACCGGACACCAACCTCCCTCCTCCAGCCAAGCTGATGCAGGACTGGTCCCGCACCCCTCTCCCCCACGTCTGCCCCCACTGTGGCCAGACCTTCACACGCAGGGGGTTCCTCCGCGCTCATGTCTTCAGCCACACCGGAGAAAAGCTCTTCACCTGCAAGGTACTGCTAGACTGGACATGTGTTCTATTGAAAATGCTGTGAAATATTGATGGTAATGACTGAAACTAGTTGTGTATCAACAAGTAGCAGGAGTTAGTTAGGAATAGCTTCCTATTATATACTTAATGTTTATTTTTCTGTTTAATCTATGTGATGAAATCTTAGTGCTCTTGTGCTATGTGAAATAGCTATGTTGTACTGGGCTTCTGTCAATCAAATTCATCTTCGTTCTTCTTCTTGGTTAATTCAGGTGTGTCAGAAGTCGTTTGCGTCCTCTCCCAACCTGCTGCGCCACAGCCTGACCCACATGGGCACCAAACCTTTCCCCTGCTCCGTGTGTGGCAAGCGCTTCTCCCAGCCGGGCGCCCTGAAGAGGCACGGCCTCACCCACAGCCAGCCCAAATCCCGCCGCCGCAGGTCCCGATGGAAGGTCAGACATGGGGGGTCACTGCACCTTATAGTACACTATTCCCTATGTGGTGCACTACGTTTGACCAGGGCCTATAGGGCTCTGGTCCCCATCGGGCTCTGGTCCCCATCGGGCTCTGGTCTCCATCGGGCTCTGGTCTCCATCAGGCTCTGGTCAAAGTAGTTTTTAATATATAGGGAATGCGGAGCCATTTGGGACATAGCCCTGGATTACCTGATTGTTTTTGGAATGTCTTACAATGAGAACATCTCTGAACACACCACAGACAAGTCCTGGAGAGCCACAGCGTGAACAAGGTTTTGTTCGAGCCCAATCGGGTGTGTTGCTGCTGGGCTAGAACAAATATCTGTACACACTGAGGCTCTTAAAGATCAGAGAAATTCAGGAATGCTATTTGTCTCTACGTTAACATTGAGACAGGCTGTTAGTTGTTTCCCCTGATGTTGTGCTGTGTCAATGACATCCCTGCAGAAGAGGACACCAGAGGGGGAGGATGGAGAAAGCCAGCTGTTCGCCTGTCCCAACTGCACTGCTCGCTTCCAGACTGACCAACAGCTGCAGGAGCACAGGTACGGACGGGTGTGACTGGGCTGTGACTCAATTAAATGTGCAGGTTGAAATCAACCCCAAAGGCCTGTTTCACAGAACTAGATTAGACAAGGAACACAGGTGACGCATTTCAATGTGTAAGTTACCTTGATTGAACCCTCCATGTTTTACAGGGAGAAACAAACACACCACAGTACTGTATTTACAGTGACAGTAGAGCATAAGACTGGACTGAGAACAGGAGATGTGCTACACATAACCCAAACACAGGCCGGACCCTGTTCCTACACAGTGAGGGGATTTAATCCGAGTTGTTAACAGAGATGCCTCAGTGCCCTTGAGCCCTTGCCAGCGATGATTGACAGGCGGGCGGCGGTAAATTAAGATGATAACGATAAGGGGTAGGATGACAAGGCGATGGAGACAGACCGGCTGAGGAACTAGAGGTGGGGGATGCGGGGAGGGAGGAGGTGAGGCAGGAGAAATGATCCGGGGATCAATAGGAGGGTGTGATCAGAGAGTGAATAGAACGTTACCCTTGGAACTGTATGCCAATGTGTAGTTGGCGCGAAGCAGGAAGTCCCAGTGTCTCTGCAGGGTACAGTCCGTATCCCTACACCCCCTCTCATTAGCGAACACTGGGGGGTGTGGAGAGATGACCTGGACTGAAGCTTTAATTCTCAGGGTCATCTTTGCCTAAAATATTGATTCTTATTGTCAGCCCTGTGCAAAGGGATGATCGACCAGACCGTTTATATAGGGCTATAAGTGGTCCACAGCACACACACTATGTTTACCATCTAATATTAAACGATGGGGTTAAGTACTTTACAAATCAGTCATAAATTATACGTAGAACACAATGTATTTTTCAGTGATTCATTATTTCTTTAGCTGGCCTGATGCCCACACTGACCATCTAGGACAGTGTGATGAACATTATCGTTACCAAGGACATTAACTCAGCTGCTTGTAATGCATTGGCTAGTGGTGAGCACTAAAACACCTGCTAGCCAGGGTTGATTAGTGGAATCTGAGGGTTTTAATGCTGGGCTAGAATACAACCATGACACTGCAGGACTGTAGTTAAGAGTTGAATAGCTCCACTGCTGAAGAAATGTGTTTAGGTGAACTCTTCCACCACCGCAGTGTTTCCTAACCCTGGTCCTCCAGTACCCCCAACAGTACACATTTTTATTGTAACCCTGGACAAACACACCTGATTCAACTTGTCAGCTAATCATCAAGCCCTCAATGAGTTGAATGAGGTGTGTTTGTCAAGGGCTACAACGAAGCTGTGTACTGTTGGGGGTACTGGAGGACCAGGGCGGGGAAACACTGTGCTAGTGATCAAACACAACACTGATCCAGACAGTTAAATACATCCCAGTGGTTCTCCTCCCTCTCCTTCCCCAGGGATATATCCTGCCATTATGGAATGGATAAACATAGGCTCTCATATCTCATCACACACTGAAACCACCCATTCATCTGCAGCCATTGTATTATATGACACACCTAATGACTCCATATTGAACCTTAAAAGGCTTAACAACATGGTTAAGCACACAGGTCTGGAGGTAATCCTAATACTGTGACACTAAGGTGATAGCCAGCATGTGGTTGTGTGTGTTATTCCTCCTCTGTGGATGAGGATTACAGTGGGCCCTTGAAGCGTGGCTTACATGCATCTACGAATGACACACTGCAGTGTTATGTGCAGCAGCTCACTGGTACTAATAGTGTTGATGATGGTGGTGCTCCTTTTGTCCCTCTTCCTCACAGCTTTAATTCTTTCTCAGCTTCCAAGAAAAACATGTTGCTCATTGCAGTACTGTATTATAGCCCTCGTTTTTTTATAGCTTTGTTTTTATCCCTCTCTTTTTTTCATTTTCTGCTCTGAAAAACCCCCAAAACATTTTTGTAATTTATTCAGAAGTGTATTATTAATATTAGTTGTTTACACTTCTTTCCCTTTTCTCTTCCCTTCATTGTGTTCTGTCCATCAGACTGCTCCACACCAGCCACCCGTTCCCCTGCTCTGTCTGTGGAGAGGCCTTCAAACGCAGGAAGGAGCTGGACCTGCACTCTCTCATTCACCAAGGTAGCTCCTCCCCTCTCCTCTCAGCTGCCCTCCTCTCTGTGTGTCTGATAAGCACTGGATGAGACAGAGACCAGTGCCTGTATCCAAGCTTCTCAGAGTAGAAGTGCTGATCTAGGATCAGTTTAGCCTTTTAGATCATAATGAATTAGATTATAAGGACAGTGGTGATTATATAGTGTGTATGTGTGGCTGTGAATTAGTGAAGCTGTTCATAATGGAGCTGATTTCCATGTTAAGTATGCAGAAGTAATCCATGCGCCTTAGTAATAATTAGGGGTATAATTGTTCACCAAACTTATGGTTCGGTAGGTATTGCATTTTTGTGGTCACGATTCGGTTTCTGTTCAGGGGGAAAATGGCCGGATTGTTATGTTGGCCCTCAAGTTTCCACTCAGATGTTGTGTTTGTAACCATGTGGAAGGTGGGTATTTACCAGATGTGAAGTCGTAAATACCAGTTGGATGCACTCATGTGATTTGAACTCGTTGAGAAAAAGGATCAGTTAATGGCCAACAAGCTGTGTCAACCATAAACTAAAAGTACAGCTATCACACTTGTAAACAAATTGTAATTAAAAAACCACACTAATAGATTGCTTTTTATAAATAATGTTTTGTTGGATTTAGCTGCCGAAAATGCTGTTATAGAGGTCATTTCCTTAGTAGGTGACGTCAGAGGTCACCATGTGGGAAAAGTGGATTCTCAGGATGATAGACCAGTTTCCCAATAGTAATTACTCCGTTCAAGTGGATTATTCCCAGTTGTATGCGGTAAATTCCCGCTTGGTTATGAACGCACCGTGATACTGCCTCCTTCAGTGTCCAATGTGTGTTTGAAGCGTGGTACATCTCCCACTCCGGGGTAATGTGATGGGCTGTCACTATAAGCTCAACACAGGGTGCATTGACCAATTCATTGAGAACTTCAGCTTTGGTTTGTCTATATAGAGCGGGTACAACCTGTTTGCTGAATTGGGTGCAAGTGGGAAGTTCGTACCTGGCTCGAGCACTTTCATGAGGAGTAAATACCCCCTATTCTAAATCACCGGGAATGGATGCATACCCACAGCTATACACCAAAGATGGTAAAAAATATAAACATAGCCTATCTATCGCTCTTGTAATTTATTTGGCTCGTTCAGAATCAGCTGCCAAGGGCTACTTGAATGCAGAGGGAAAACGATGTTGTGTAGTTTCTTTGCGTTTCCATCTTACTCTGGTATACTGGGGCCCACTGATGTTGCCGTAAATGTGTCAACATATTTGAAGTGTTGTTAGCTACATAGGCTATTCTCGTTGAGAGTGGCGACTTAGTGTTACCGTTTTATCCACAACTCTATCCATCACCCCTGTAATCTACTGGGAAGCCTACATGTTCCCAAACTGGGGATTTAAAAGATGGAGGATCCTCCAATTCTGGTCTATCGAATCGACCCCACCAATAATGGGTCGCGGCAACGTAGCTGCAGCTGACCTCATCGGTGCGGTCGGCGTCAGAAATGACCGCATCTCAGAGAGAGAGAGAGATATGTGATTGGTTGGAATTGATTCATTGATTATTAGTTAATGATCTATTGATGGAGAGGTTCCTTATTAAATGTTTCAACGGAGGGCTCCTCAGGGGGGACTGGTGAACGCTCCAGCCGGGAGGGAGAATTCTGCTGGGTTGGCATTGCCATGGTAACTGTAGACGCCGGTGGCTAAGATGGGGAAATATCAAAGCTCAGCTTCTTCTCTCATCTTCTTTTTCTCCTTTAGCTACACAGAAACAGACAGAGAGCCTGAGAGTGTTTACCAACATCCAGACTGCCAACAGTAGTGCATGTGTCTGTCTGTGTGTCTATAAATAAGTTACCTTAAGCCACATACTGTAGCATATACTGATTGATGACAGTACAGAATACCCTGTAACCCAGTGTGTGTTTTGGTGGGTAGGGACAGGAGGGGCCTGTGACCAGGGCATGTGACTGTCTAAATACCCACTCAATCTATACATCCCTGTCCTTTCCATGTTTAGTGTATTTCAACTGATTTCATGTTTTTATTGTATTTTTATTTAACCTTTTATTTAACGAGGAAAGTCCGATAAGAATTCTTATTTACAATGACGGCCTAGGAACAGTGGGTTAACTGCCTACGACAGATTTTTACCTTGTCAGCTTGGGGATTCGATCGAGCAACCTTTCTGTTACTGGCCCAAAGCTCTAACTACTAGGCTACCTGCCACCCCATGTACACTCTCGGACACTGTTTGGACTGTGATAAACACTCATTTATTAACTAATTAACTCATTCTGCCCACCCCATCTCCCCAGATAAGGAGCCAGTGTTGTGCCCCCACTGTTCCTCCCAGTTCTTGAACCAGTCAGTGTTGGACATCCATCTGCAGCGCTGTACCAGCTCAGAGGAGGACAAGACTGTGGGCCGTGGCCGGGGACAGGGACGGGGACGCTCCATGGGACAGGTACACTGGCCGCCTACTCTATACTAGTTATTCCTTATATATATATATATATATACATATACAGTGGGGCAAAAAAGTATTTAGTCAGCCACCAATTGTGCAAGTTCTCCCACTTAAAAATATTTTCATCATAGGTACACTTCAACTATGACAGACAAAATGAGAGAAAAAAAAATCCAGAAAATCACATTGTAGGATTTTTTTATTAATTTATTTGCAAATTATGGTGAAAAATAAGTATTTGGTCAATAACAAAAGTTTATCTCAATACTTTGTTATATACCCTTTGTTGGCAATGACAGAGGTTAAACGTTTTCTGTAAGTCTTCACAAGGTTTTCACACACTGTTGCTGGTATTTTGGCCCATTCCTCCATGCAGATCTCCTCTAGAGCAGTGATGTTTTGGGGCTGTTGCTGGGAAACACGGACTTTCAACTCCCTCCAAAGGTTTTCTATGGGGTTGAGATCTGGAGACTGGCTAGGCCACTCCAGGACCTTGAAATGCTTCTTACAAAGCCACTCCTTCGATGCCCGGGCGGTGTGTTTGGGATCATTGTCATGCTGAAAGACCAAGCCACGTTTCATCTTCAATGCCCTTGCTGATGGAAGGAGGTTTTCACTCAAAATCTCACGATACATGGCCCCATTCATTCTTTCCTTTACACGGATCAGTCGTCCTGGTCCCTTTGCAGAAAAACAGCCCCAAAGCATGATGTTTCCACCCCCATGCTTCACAGTAGGTATGGTGTTCTTTGGGTGCAACTCTGCATTCTTTGTCCTCCAAACACGACGAGTTGAGTTTTTACCAAAAAGTAATATTTTGGTTTCATCTGACCATATGACATTATCCCAGTTCTTGTGATCATTTTGACCCCACGGGGTGAGATCTTGCGTGGAGCCCCAGATCGAGGGAGATTATCAGTGGTCTTGTATGTCTTCCATTTCCTAATAATTGCTCCCACATTTCTTCAAACCAAGCTGCTTACCTATTGCAGATTCAGTCTTCCCAGCCTGGTGCAGGTCTACAATTTAGTTTCTGGTGTCCTTTGACAGCTCTTTGGTCTTGGCCATAGTGGAGTTTGGAGTGTGACTGTTTGAGGTTGTGGACAGGTGTCTTTTATACTGATAACAACACCTTCAAACAGGTGCCATTAATACAGGTATCGAGTGGAGGACAGAGGAGCCTCTTAAAGAAGAAGTTACAGGTCTGTGAGAGCCAGAAATCTTGCTTGTTTGTAGGTGACCAAATACTTATTTTCCACCATAATTTGAAAATAAATTCATAAAAAATCCTACATTGTGATTTTCTGGATTTTTCTCTCATTTTGTCTGCCTTAGTTGAAGTGTACCTATGATGAAAATTACAGGCCTCTCTCATCTTTTTAAGTGGGAGAACTTGCACAATTGGTGGCTGACTAAATACTTTTTTGCCCCACTGTGTGTTGTATGTATGTATGTATGTATGTATATATATATATATATATATACTGTAATAGTATGATACCTTATATAAATGTCTACTGTAATAGTATGATACCTTATATACAAATCAAATTGTATTAGTCACATGTGCCGAATACAACAGGTGAAATGCTTGCTTACGAGCCCCTAAACGACAAACAGAGAGTGTCAGTGGTGTGGGGGGGCTATGTGAATAGTCTGGGTAGCCATTTGACTAGATTTTTAGGAATATTATGGCTTGGGGTTAGATGCTGTTTAGTAGCCTCTTGGACCTAGACTTGGCGCTCCGGTACCGCTTGCCGTGTGGTAGCAGAGAGAACAGTCTATGACTAGGGTGGCTGGAGACTTTGACAATTTTCAGGGCCTTACTCTGACACCGCCTGGTGTATAGAGGTCCTGGATGGCAGGAAGCTTGGCCCCAGTGATGTACTGGGCCGTTCGCACTACCCTCTGTAGGGCCTTGCGGTCGGAGGCCGAGCAGTTGCCATACCAGGCAGTGATCCAACACGTCAGAATGCTCTCGATGGTGCAGCTGTAGAACCCTTTGAGGATCTCAGGGCCAATGCCAAATCTTTTCAGTCTCCTGATGGGGAATAGGTTTTGTCGTGCCCTCTTCACAACTGTCTTGGTGTGCTTAGACCATGTTAGTTTGTTGGTGATGTGGACACGAAAGAACTTGAAGCTCTCAACCTGCTCCACTGCAGCCCCGTCGATGAGAATGGGGGCGTGCTCGATCCTCTTTTTCCCGTTGTCCACAATAATCTCCTTTGTCTTGATCACGTTGAGGGAGATGTTGTTGTCCTGGCACCACACGGCCAGGTTCTGACCTCCCCTATAGGCTGTCTTGTTGTTGTCGGTGATCAGGCCTACCACTGTTGTCATTGGCAAATTTAATGATGGTGTTGGAGTCGTGCCTGGCCGTGCAGTCATGAGTGAACAGGGAGTACAGGAGGGGGCTGAGCACACACCCCTGAGGGTCCCCTGTGTTGAGGATCAGCATGGCGGATGTGTTGTTACCTACCCTTACCACCTGGGGGCAGCCTGTCAGGAAGTCCAGGATCCAGTTGCAGAGGGAGGTGTTTAGTCCCAGGGGCCTTAGCTTATTGATGAGCTTTGATGGCACTATGGTGTTGAATGCTGAGGTGTAGTCAATTAATAGCATTCTCACATAGGTGTTCCTTTTGTTCAGGTGGGAAAGGGCAGTGTGGAGTGTTATAGAGACTGCATCATCTGTGGATCTGTTTGGGACGTATGCAAAGTGTGGGTCTAGGGTTTCTGGGATGATGTTGTTGATGTGAGCCATGACCAGGCTTTCAAAGCACTTCATGGCTACAGACGTGAATATTACGTGTCGGTAGTCATTTAGGCAGGTTGCCTTAGTGTTCTTGGGCAAAGGCATGATGGTGGTCTGCTTAAAACATGTTGGTATTACAGATTCGGACAAGGAGAGGTTGAAAATGTCAGTGAAGACACTTGCCAGTTGGTCAGCGCATGCTCGCAGTACATGTCCTGGTAATCCGTCTGGCCCTGCGGCCTTGTGAATGTTGACCTGTCTAAAGGACTTACATCTGCTGTGGAGAGCGTGATCACACAGTCTTCCGGTACAGCTGGTGCTCTCATGCATGTTTCAGTGTTATTTGCCTCGAGGTAAGTATAGAAGTAGTTTAACTCATCCGGTAGGCTCGTATCACTGGGCAGCTCTCGGTTGTGCTTCCCTTTTGTAGTCTAATGGTTTGCAGGCCCTGCCACATCCAACGAGCGTCAGAGCCGGTGTAGTACAACTCCATCTTAGTCCTGTATTGACACTTTGCCTGTTTGATGGTTCGTCAGAGACTTAATGATTCTGATGAAAATACGCTCTTTCTTTATCAGACTAATGTTTTTGAATATTTTCAGAGTGAAACCTGTCTATGGTTAAGGTAATAGCCTAGACCCTAGGCTAACAAATTCTAAATGTCACTAGCTGAGCTGTAGTCAATGAACAGCGGTCTCACATAGGTGTTCTTTTTGTCCAGGTGGGAAAGGGCAGTGTGGAGTGCAATTGAGATTGTGTCATCTGTGGATTTGTTGGGGCGGTATGCGAATTGGAGTGGGTCTAGGGTATCCCGGGGGATGCTGTTGATGTGAGCCATGGCTAGCCTTTCAAAGCACTTCATGGCTACCGACGTGAGTGCTACTGGTCAGGTTACCTTTGCTTCCTTGGGCACAGGGACTATGGTTGTCTGCTTGAAACATGTACAGTAGGTCTTACAGACTCCGTCAGGGAGAGGTTGAACTCATAAAGTCTGAGATTTCCTGCATTTCCAGTTGTATTCAACGCGGCAGAAGTCATGCTGGCTTGACAGCATGGCCATGTATTCAACCTTTTCTGGCCCATGGTGTTGCGTGTGAATGTTTATCATTTTAAGCTTGGAAAATAAACCCTTAAACCCAGACTTGCACCACACAACATCTCCACCGAATAGCAGGTAGGGGAAGCAAAATAGGGATTGCTTTGCAGCGTTTGCAGTTAGCCACTGATGGTTTCCAAACCACTCATTGTTGGATTTGGATTTGTGTTAATTAATGTTTACGTCCAATGGCTGATAAGCACCGATACTTTTTATCCATAATTTCTCTTCATATGACAATGATTGAAAAGGATGTGCCAGTAAATGGTCGAAGTGATTCATGAAGACTGCTTGTCCAACTTGCTAGCCAAGACTTTGAAAGTATGATGTTGACATGATCAGTCCAATCAAAGCTACGGTAGATATAACGTGATTTGACATCATTTTATCCGTGGCCAATGACTTTGATCCTTCTTGGATGGGTACTTCTAATGTAAATCTATGGTAGCACTCAAGGGTCTTGATCTTTCAAGCTCTCCCTGTAAATTTTGTGTCGACATGGTGTCCCCATGAGTGACAGAACACTGAGCCAATCATGGTGCAACTAAAGAAGATTACCAACCCATACGCTCTGCATTTTCAGCCGGCTACCCCTCCACCACATAAAGCACTGAGCTAGGCTGAAACACCTGCATTTTGGAGCTGCCTTACTCAAAGCAAAAAATAGTCGTTTTTATGCGGCTTTATTAACAAATTTTTATATATATACATATATTTTTACATTGTTTTGCAACTGATATGTCACATATAACAAAATAACATGCAAAACACGCAACAAAAAACAATTTATTTGTAATTTTTATATATATTTTTTTGTTGTTGTAGCTTAACAGGCTCTGCCCCACCTGCCCTGAATGACGGGTCTCCACTGTACAAATGCACATGTGCACATTGTCGTGTCTTTGTCATCATTAAAGTGAAGACTTATTTTATCAAATCAATTCTCTGTAATGATTATTACTTGATTAAAAACTAATCATGTACATGTAATTAACTAGGAAGTCAGGGCACCAAGGAAAATCTTCAGATTACAAAGTTATAATTTTCCTAATATAACTCTTCAGATATTTTAATATCTGATCAATTAGTCTTCTAATGAATTAATTAATTATTCTTTACCTCACGTTAGTCTCATTCCGAACGTTGTAAATTGTTGATTATCTGCACGAACCCAGCCTTTACCATGAATCATCCATACATCAATTGTCTTAATAATGTATTTACTAACTAAATAAATGCATAAACAAACAAACCGTAGATATGGTTACAAGGAAATGACAGGGGATGTTCCCTAGTGGGCTAAGCCGATATGACTGCTTGGTGGACAAAGGGAAGTGGGTCTGGACTGAGAAGGGCGGGAATTACAAGAGTCACTACACAGTTGCTAATTATATTGATTGAAATGCTAATCCTTTGCACATTAAACCTCACTCATTCAGGAATCATTGCAATCAATGTATATTGACGCTCAGTGTGTCGTCCAAGATCTCTGTTGGAATCGTCCGTCTTTCTGTTAGAGACGAGCGGATGAACTTTCCATCTGCTTCCAAGTCGTCTCTCGTGGTTAGAATGGATACGTCAGAGTCCCATTCAGAAATGTTCTTATAGAATAGATGTTTTGGCGGTTGTCGGTCTTTGCATTCCAGGTCGACATAATTCCTAGCTGCAGACTAGTAATTAGTATCGAAGATTTGCTCTTATTCTGTCGGTATCGATAGTCTGAGTTTAACCATTTCCACAGTGTAGCCAATGCTCCATGTTGTTTGGTTAGGAATTCAACAACCATTACAACCTTAGCTTATACAGAGGTTTTGTGGTCTCTATTCAACCTTTGTCCCCTCAGCTTACCGAGGTACGCGTGGTCTAAAGAGGTTTTCTTCAGGTGGGGATTTTATTTGGAACAGTAGAAAAGGGCTGTCCCATGACGCCAGATCAATGTCTATGCTCATGGGGCAGGTCAATGACCTAGTTCAACTTTAAAGGGAGTACAATTCTCTCACATTAACGGTTTAAAATCAAATTACATAATTTCACAAATAGTTTCATCTTTACTCATTCATTTTATACAATAATTAGATGCAAACCTCATAATGGAGGCTCCTTTATAAACAGAGTTATGGTAATGTGGCTGTATTGTCTTTCAATGAGGTCACAACATGAAACAAAACTGACCAGTCTTAGCTGGCTTCTCCACCGACCTTTTACACATTCTCCAAAACATAGATATTGTTCAGTTCTCTAGTTCTGTGATGTAGAAGAAGTTCCTTTGTTCTCCTGTGAGACTCTCTCTCTCTCTATACTACCTGGCCATGAGGAGAGAGTCTCCTCTAGCAATTTATGACCTGAGATAAAAGAACCTGGGTGTAGGGGGAAGAGAGGTGGTGAGAGAGAGGGGGATGGTACTTGCTATACCCAAAGAGGGCCACGTCATGACAGTATGGAACAGTCAAAGCAAATTGACGTTGTTTCAAGACAAAACTTTGACAATTGTTTTACAGTATTTGAAATAATATTGACCTCTGGTTAAAGATGGAGTTTTGACAACGATTATTCATGCCCATCCCTAGTTCAGTCTATTTTCCACCAGACACTGGGATATTCATTCATCTTTCAGCAAGACAGTAACCTAAAACACAAGGCCAAATCTGCACTGGAGTGGCTGAGTTAGTTTTGACTTAAATCTGCTTGAAAATCTATGGCAAGACCTGAAAATGGTTGTCTGGCAATGATCAACAACCAATTTGACAGAGTTTGGCTCATTATTATTTTCTAAATTATTCAATGTTGCACAATCCAAGTGTGGAAAGGTCTTAGAGACTTACCCAGAAAGACTCAAAGCTGTAATCGCTGCCAAAGGTGATTCTAACATGTATTGACTGACTCAAGGGGTTGAATACTTGTCTAATCAAGATATATTTTTTTATATATATATGTTTTTTTACAAATGTTCTAATATTTCTTCCACTTGGACAGAGTATTTTGTGTAGATCGTTGACAAAATAATTACAATTATATCCATTTTAATTCCACTTTGTAACAACAAAATGTGGAAAAAGTCAAGGGGTGTGAATATGTGAAGGCACTGTACAAACATAGATACTGTAATAGTAGGATCTTACTCTACACTAGTTATACCTTATAGACATAGGTACTGTAATAGTAGGATCTTACTCTACACTAGTTAAACCTTACAGACATAGATACTGTAATAGTAGGATCTTACTCTACACTAGTTATACCTTATAGACATAGATACTGTAATAGTAGGATCTTACTCTACACTAGTTATACCTTATAAACATAGATACTGTAATAGTAGGATCTTACTCTACACTAGTTATACCTTATAAACATAGATACTGTAATAGTAGGATCTTACTCTACACTAGTTATACCTTATAGATGTGTCCCTCTCTCTGCTCATCCAGGTGGAGTGTGATATGTGTGGTCATTGCTGTATGACCCAGGAGGGTCTGGACCTCCATCGGCTGTCCCATACGGGTCAGACCCCCCTGCGCTGCCCCCTGTCCCCCTGCAGACGGCGCTTCGCCTCCAGCTCTGCCCTCGGGGAGCACATTGTGGCCCACTGCCAGGGGACTATGGGGAAGGGCCGTGGCTCCAAGAGGTTCCACTGCCAGATCTGTGGGAAGGACTTTGCCTACACCTCCACCTTCAACGTCCACATGAGGATCCACACCGATGAGAGGCCCTTCGAGGTAAAGGGGTGGGGAGGTGGAGATGATCGATTGTGTGTGTGTGGTGGGTTATCTACTGCGCACGACTGACGTTCGTTATGGTGTGTCTTGTTCTGAGGGGATTTAAAACCAGTCTACTACAAGGGATCAATTAGATTGTTAATTTTATTCAGAAGCAGAAGAGGCCTTCTGGACAAGACTTTGGTCGTGGTTCTGCCTGTGGTTACTTTTATTATTGTTTCATTCACTTCTCACTTCCCCCCTGCTGCTCCCCCAATGGACATTCACCCTGCCCCACCCCCCAATGGAAATGTATCATTGTTACAGTTGTAAATATGTATCATTATTGTTTTATTCACTTCTCTTTTTGACCTGCACCATTGGAGCTCGGAGCTTAACAATGTCACTGTACCCTGCAAATGACATCTGCGACCCTGTGCATGTGACTAATAAACAAATCTAATCATCTCATCTAAAAAATACAAGCTGTGGTTGTGGTCACCCCAGTATATTATGCCCGCTGGTGTCCTCCCTCCCTCTTTACACTTCCTATGATTAATGAGTGGGGCTGAGTTAGAGCCTACCATCTCCCCTCTGTGTTACTATTCTGGGACCCAGCTCCATTGGGCAGCGTCCTAAACTCAGGACCAACCAGCCTCTCTGCTCACTGTGGCACAATGTGTGGCAGAACAGCCCCAGGCTTCTATAGTTCAATAAAAAATGCAGTCAAAGCTGTAAAGTTATTGGTGAGAATGTCCCTGCCGATTCCCTCTGGTTCTACTAATGGTAGGCGTTGTCTCTGTGGTCATTCAGTATGGCAGACAGGCAGGTAACACTGCTGTGTGGAAAAAGATGAATGTCCTGCAGTAGTAGTGCAGCTCTGTTCTGTCAGCTTCTTTTTTTCTGTTCGGTCCCCTGTGTCCCTCTTTCTGTTCTTTATCTCTACCTACCATTGTCCTCTGCCCTCCCTAGATCTCTCTCTCTCTCTCTCTCTCTCTCTCTTCTCACACATTGTTTTTCTACCCCTCCTATTCTTCTGCCTCTTCAGCCAGAAGTGCCCTGTCTACAAATTTGGAGAAGTGTTTCAGAAAATATGTTTTCATAAGTTTTCAAGATATGAAATCTATGAATTTTAATGTTCGCTCTTCTCCTCTTGTCCTTGTTCTCTCGTTATGTTTTCCAATCCTACCCATCCTTCTCCCCTCCACTCTTCTTCCACCTTTCTCCTCTTCAACTTCTCCTCCCTCTTTCTTTCTGTTCACTCTCTGCCTCTCCTCTCTCTCTCCTCTTCCCCTTTCTGCACTCTTTCCCTCTCTCTCTCTCCTCCTCTTCTCTGCTCTGCCTCTCCTCTCTCCTCTTCTCCTTTCTGCACTCTCTCCTCCTCTTCTCTGCTCTGTCTCTCCACTCCCCACGTCCCCTCCTCCTCCTCTCTCAGTGTTCTACGTGTGGGAAGCGTTTCCGCCAGCTGCCTCACCTCAAGGACCATGAGCGTATCCACAGCGGCCTGCGGCCCTTCTGCTGCTGGGTGTGTGGTAAAGCCTTCAGTGTGGCTGGCCGTCTTACTGAGCACGCCCGCATCCACAGCGGAGAGACGCCCTACACCTGCCACCGCTGCCCCTCAGCCTTCCGCTCACGCTCCAACCTCGACAAACACATCCGTCTCCACGACGACGGAACGGGTGAAACCACAGCCAACGACGTAGAGGCTGAAGGGGCGAGGGTGCTCTTGTCTACAGGGACAGGATTGGGTGGCGAGGGGGAGTCGGCGGTGCAGACCATTCTGCTCGTCCAGACGGATGGAACCACAGAGGGGGTGATGGTGCCGGCCGTGCCCGTCTCAGAGCACTCCTCTGGGGCTATGTTTTCTGGGCAGGCTGGGTCCTCCCAGGTGGTGTTCTTGGGTGGTCAGGCCATCTCTGTCCCCTCCCTGTCAGCCATCATGGAGGGACATGAGATCCCCTCGGTCACTGTGGTAGAGGGACAGGATGTACCACACACCATAGAGTTCATCCTAGAGGAGACCATCTCATAGAGGGGACTGTAGAGGGAAGAAAGGAGAGAGTTTGTGATAGAATGTATTAGAGACAGACTGAAAGAGGGTAGGATTTTCAGTTAGTGTTGAGTTAAATCAAGAGGTATAGTTTTTGCTCTTTCCTCAGTGCCGGGACTATTCTTGTTAAATGGACCGAAATATTGTTTAATCGACTTAAATGATCTACGCATCTACATATGAATTGATTTTGGCAGAGTTTAGTGAAGGATCGGATATGTGGCCCTTAAGCTTTGAGAGGTGCTTGAAAGAGCAGAATTGATTTTAAATGTTGAAATCGTACAGTGAAGCCAGTGAAGCAAACAGCAGTTGTATGGTAAAGCATTTATCCTGTTTACAATGAGAAGTTGATTGAAAAGCTGATTGTAAAAGTATTCCCAGAGTGTGTACCGTTAATATTATTTAGAGTGAGTTTTATCAGGGTTGGACTTGAGTCGCCCATAAAATGTCTTCTGTTTTCTTTTTAATAAAAGGCTTCAGCTTTCACCGTTTCTCCAACGCTTCTATAATTTTATAAGGAGGATTACACGTGGTCCTCACCATGAAATGTCTCACACATCAGATAGGATGGCCTTTATGGGCCCCACTGTAGTCTCACACATCAGATAGGATGGCCTTTATGGGCCCCACTGTAGTCTCACACATCAGATAGGATGGCCTTTATGGGCCCCACTGTAATCTCACACATCAGATAGGATGGCCTTTATGGGCCCCACTGTAATCTCACACATCAGATAGGATGGCCTTTATGGGCCCCACTGTAATCTCACACATCAGATAGGATGGCCTTTATGGGCCCCACTGTAATCTCACACATCAGATAGGATGGCCTTTATGGGCCCCACTGTAATCTCACACATCAGATAGGATGGCCTTTATGGGCCCCACTGTAATCTCACACATCAGATAGGATGGCCTTTATGGGCCCCACTGTAAATCCACAACGCTCTCGCTTGACATCATCAATATGGACTTTCTGACACAGGTACCCACCGAGTCACAGAAGCAGAGCTCAGGAGGGCAGCAATATGAGATATCCCCATACAAGTCATGTAATTACCCAAGATATTTGTTTCACTGTGTGTTGACGTATATAGATGTAACAGTAATGTTAATATAATGTCTATGACATGAATAGATGAAGTTAATATTGTAATTCCATATGATAAGGAAGGAGAGGATTTATGATGATCTCAGCTGACTGAGGAAGTACCCGTCATATTGCTGTATCATTATGCTATAGTGGATAGCTAGATATCAAAAATAATGATCTAATTTGTGTTTAAATGGAAAAAGGCTTGATGTGCCAGAACTTTTCCAGTGCTGCAGCAGCTCATCGTAATCTAAAGAGCCGTTTATGACTGTTGCACACCCAGCGAATGCTGACTGGAGCGTTCTCACACACAAACACTCTGTCTTGATTTGTTTTCATGACATGAAATGAGAAAGGCTGTTGATTGTGTGGGTGACAGAGAGAGAAATTGCCTCATTTTAGCATAGGAGCCAAGTATGAAAACATTTTTTGTTGTTTTCAGCCTTTCATGGGAAGAGAATTTATTCTGAAAATGTAAGACCCTCACTAAGGTGAGATAAGGAACCAGCAGTCTGTTATTGGTGAGAGGTTAGTATGTCTTGGGGATATGATCTTTGTGCATCTGTAACTTTCTCATGAATCATTGTTTCTTATTCATTCAAGACTATCTGTAATCATGGTAGCATACACATTCATGAATAATTGTTTAGAAACATGTATTCTTATTTACAATAAAATTGACTTGATAATGACACATTATTTACCATTCATTTCTATTGGGCACAAAATAATCTGAAACGCAACCAAAACAAACTGAACATGCATCCAACAAGTCAGTAGAGTCACAAACTACACAATTTGTCCAAATCCTTTTCCTTCCTAAAAATGGGGGGACTATGTACAAAAAGTGCTGTTCTTTCTAAACGGTTCACCTGATATGGATGAAAATACACTCAAATTAAATCTGACAGTCTGCACTTTAACATATGCATTGTACCATTTCTAATCCAAAGTGATGGAGTACAGAGCCAAAACATGTCACTGTCCCAATACATGGAGCTCAATGGGTGACCCAACTGGAGGACTACTAAAAACATTGTGGGCTTGATGTCATTAGAATTTGTTGTCACACATCTATCACTGACAAAAGAGATGGGACTCGCCAGTCTGCACTTTAACCTCCTAGTCATTGTATCATTTCAACAACAAAAAAATGTATCACTGTCCAAATACTTGTGGACCTCACTGTATTTCCCACCAACCTCCACTATAGAGGAATGCACGTACATGTACATTACCATTCATCAATGCATCTCCAGCAGACTAAGTAGCCTTGTATCATAGCATGGTCATCTCTGCTGTGTCTGTAGTCATTTATTAGATGGTAGATGTTCTTGGCATATGTTCTATACTGTATGTTGAAGGTATAATGATGAGAGTACTGCGCTCTGAGAGAATGGTTTATAGTTTGAGTATAACCAGACCGTCGAATCAAATTTACACCTAGATATCACAGTAGAAGAGATGGAGACCCGCACACTGTCGAAAAAAAGGAATTCATCCAAAACTAAGGCTTGAATGAAGATGTTTATTAAAACATCATGGTGGCCAAAAAATCAGAGTGCAAGAAATTGCATAACTGAGAAGTGAAATACAACATTTTGGCCTCGGGGCATCACAAACAATGGATGGACTGCATTTGGTTTGGGGAGATTATTAGCATCCTTAACCTTCTACTGTAGTGGGTTAAATCAGGGTCACACAGAGTATGTCTTGGTCTTAAACAAATCTACTTTGAAATAGAAGTATACACCTCACACATATTGGCTCACACATTGGCTTAAAAAAAGAAGACACATGTACCATGTCAGATATAGAGTTGAAATGTATTCCATTTAGAGTTTACATGCTAATATGACACTTTATATACATCACAGTATACTGAAATATAGTGGGGCAAAAAAGTATTTAGTCAGCCACCAATTGTGCAAGTTCTCCCACTTAAAAAGATGAGAGAGGCCTGTCATTTTCATCATAGGTACACTTCAACTATGGCATTCAAAATGAGAGAAAAATCCAGAAAATCACAATGTAGGATTTTTTATGAATTTATTTGCAAATTATGGTGGAAAATAAGTATTTGGTCACCTACAAACAAGCAAGATTTCTGGCTCTCACAGACCTGTAACTTCTTCTTTAAGAGGCTCCTCTGTCCTCCACTCGATACCTGTATTAATGGCACCTGTTTGAAGGTGTTGTTATCAGTATAAAAGACACCTGTCCACAACCTCAAACAGTCACACTCCAAACTCCACTATGGCCAAGACCAAAGAGCTGTCAAAGGACACCAGAAACTAAATTGTAGACCTGCACCAGGCTGGGAAGACTGAATCTGCAATCGGTAAGCAGCTTGGTTTGAAGAAATCAACTGTGGGAGCAATTATTAGGAAATGGAAGACATACAAGACCACTGATAATCTCCCTCGATCTAGGGCTCCACGCAAGATCTCACCCTGTGGGGTCAAAATAATCACAAGAACGGTGAGCAAAAATCACAGAACCACACGGGGGGACCTAGTGAATGACCTGCAGAGAGCTGGGACCAAAGTAACAAAGCCTACCATAAGTAACACACTACGCCGCCAGGGGCTCAAATCCTGCAGTGCCAGACGTGTCCCCCTGCTTAAGCCAGTACATGTCCAGGCCCGTCTGAAGTTTGCTAGAGAGCATTTGGATGATTCAGAAGAAGATTGGAAGAATGTCATATGGTCAGATGAAACCAAAATATAACTTTTTGGTAAAAACTCAACTCGTCGTGTTTGGAGGACAAAGAATGCTGAGTTGCATCCAAAGAACACCATACCTACTGTGAAGCATGGGGGTGGAAACATCATGCTTTGGGGCTGTTTTTCTGCAAAGGGACCAGGACGACTGATCCGTGTTAAGGAAAGAATGAATGGGGCCATGTATCGTGAGATTTTGAGTGAAAACCTCCTTCCATCAGCAAGGGCATTGAAGATGAAACGTGGCTTGGTCTTTCAGCATGACAATGATCCCAAACACACCGCCCGGGCAACGAAGGAGTGGCTTCGTAAGAAGCATTTCAAGGTCCTGGAGTGGCCTAG
This sequence comes from Oncorhynchus mykiss, assembly GCF_057628025.1. NCBI lineage: Eukaryota > Metazoa > Chordata > Actinopteri > Salmoniformes > Salmonidae > Oncorhynchus > Oncorhynchus mykiss. The sequence continues at coordinate 23,842,938 of NC_143024.1, forward strand.
CCAGTCTCCAGATCTCAACCGCATAGAAAATCTTTAGAGGGAGTTGAAAGTCCGTGTTTCCCAGCGACAGCCCCAAAACATCACTGCTCTAGAGGAGATCTGCATGGAGGAATGGGCCAAAATACCAGCAACAGTGTGTGAAAACCTTGTGAAGACTTACAGAAAACATTTGACCCCTGTCATGGCCAACAAAGGGTATATAACAAAGTATTGAGATAAACTTTTGTTATTGACCAAATACTTATTTTCCACCATAATTTGCAAATAAATTCATTAAAAATCCTACAATGTGATTTTCTGGAATTTCTTTTCTAATTTTGTCTGTCATAGTTGAAGTGTACCTATGATGAAAATTACAGGCCTCTCTCATCTTTTTAAGTGGGAGAACTTGCACAATTGGTGGCTGACTAAATACTTTTTTGCCCCACTGTATAACAACACTGTTTGATATAGAAACACCAGATTTACGTGATTTATAAAAAATGAATTTATTAATTTATTAATGATGAAATTATTAAACAAATTAAGAGAATTCCGCCCATGAGGACAAAGAGGATGAGGACAAAAAGGGTGCTTTGGTCATTGATTGCAGGAAAGGGATACTGTTGTCCTTGTGAGGAGTGAATGTGACAGCACCTATTCAGTATTTGTCCCTGGATATCCCTGGAATTCTCAGCTATGTTTCATCCATAAACACTGGAAATACCTGGCCCTCAGAAATAATGTGCCTATTCAGCGCTGGGCCTGAACCTGCTGACATTACAGGTGGAGGGTGAGAGGAGCAGCCCCTGGGTTTGGGGTTTAGCACTGGGGACAGATATTTAACATAGTATTCACCCTGGGTAAATAGAGAAGAGGTAGCCTCTAGTTAGGTGACGTGATGTTATCTTTGTTAAGGACGTAAGTGCATCGTTGTCGCCATCTTTGCTGTCATTGCATTGAAGATATTGACATGATTATGTATTATCCCATATGCTGTACTGTAGAGCAAGTGTATCACATCTAGAATATTGCTGTAGGGATTTTACAACTGAGAATGTTTTAAAACCTTTTTTATTTAATTATCTTGGGATCCCTCATGAGTTCCTGACTGTGAATGGTGTTAATGAGTCATGATGATAAATGAATGTCACTAAGATAAATGAAGTTTACGCACGAAATTAGAATGATATCATTAATCAATCAATCACAGAGTGAAATAGAACACATTATTAGATCAGAATTTGAATTAGAACAGGATTCTGCCGATGAGTTGAATAGTCTATAATTAGAATTCCATTCAGTCAAGTATAGACTGATGAATAAAGTATGAGCTCTTGGCCTGTTGGTGATGAGTTCATATGCTGTAGTAATAACTACAGTATAGTTCTCATTACTCCCTAATGCCTAAGTCTGGGTAGGAACTCATATTTCTGTCAACATGCTGCCTGCAGTCCTTAGTATTTTTGGGTGACTACACACACCGCACAGTGTTTCCTGATTCATCTGTTTTCTCTGGTCCTTTATTATGAAATATCTTATTATAATTGACCTATTTAACTAATGTTATACACATTTATCATCTGACATGCTTCCTTTTCTGCATTTACCTCTGTTTTCTCTCTGTCATGCTCTCCTTCCTTTTCTCCTGCTCTCTTTCTCTCTCTTTCTCTCTCCCCCTCTCTTTCTCTCCCCCTATCTTTCTCTCTCCCCCTCTTTCTTTCTCTCTCTCCCCCTCTTTCTTTTCTCTCTCTCCCCCTATCTTTTCTCTCTCTCTTTCTCTCCCCATCTTTCTTTCTCTCTCTCTCCCGCTCCCCCCTCCTTCTTTCTCTCTCTCTCTCTCCCTCTCTTTCTCTCTCTCCTCTTGTCTTCGTCTTTCTCTATTCTCCCTGTCTCTCTCTTTGCTGAGGTGGCGGTACCTGCTGTGACATTGACAAGTAGTCTCCTCGTGTGTAGTGTGTGTGTGTTTGTATGTGTGTTCATATTCACCCTCTGTCTGACTAGGAAGCTTGTGTGAGTAAAAAAAATAGTGTTTCATGTGTTTTTCTCGGACTTGAGTGTGTCTATGCCCTGTATGTGTGTGTATGTGTATTTGTATGCGTGACTGCACTGTGTGTGTGTGTGTGTGTTGTGCAGGTTATGAGCATCTGCTTCTCCAGCTCGTGCCACCATGCTTATCTTTTTCGTCCTCCATATCCTCTCCTCTTCTCTTTCCCCTTTCATCCCTCCCCCTTTTGTTCACCTTGTTTCTCCCTGTGTCTGTTTCTTCTCCCTCCCTCTGTATCTCACCCTCTGCCCTCCCTTCTCTCCTCTCTCCCCCCTTTCTCCTCTCTCCTCCCTCTCCCCCTCTCTCCTCTCTCTCCTCCCCCTCTCTCCTCTCTCTCCTCTCTCCTCTCTCTCTCTCTCTCCTCTCTCTCCTCCCCCTCTCCCCCCTCTCTCTCCTCCCTCTCTCTCTCTCATTGATAGCGGTGGATATGTGACTAGAATACTGAGCAGCTAATTATTATTCCACGAGTGCTGCGCAGTGCTCCGTCTGAATGTCAATTCACTCCCTCCCTCCCTCTGTTCCTCCTCTCTTTCTCACCCTTTCTCCATCCATTCATTCTCCCTTCCCTGTTGCATGCTGTCCAGGCAATGGTTAACATGGGAACCACATGGGAACCACATAGTGCAGGGAGGAAAGGAACATGGCAGGGGAACACCCACATACCCCTCAGAGGGTCGAGTGCTGCTAACTCTGGCCAATCCTCACCTGCTGCAGCAGTGTGGAACGATGTGTGTGTGTTTAATTTGTCTCTGTATGACTGTGCATCTGTGCTCCATCCGCTCTAACCCTCGAGGAATGTACGAGTGTGCATGTGTGTTGTACGTTAAAAACAGTGTGTATAAATGGGTGAACAACGGGGTGGGGTTTGGGCTAGAGATCAGAGAGAGAGCAGCTGTTGAATGCATATTGTTGTTCGAGGGAGAGATGTTGGGAGGGAGGGGGGAGTGAGAGATGGAGGGAAAGAGGGAGGGAGAGGTAGAGAGGACAGCTCAGAATAGACATCAGAGAAAGGCAGGGGAGAAAGAGAGCATGAAATATTTTGGTCAGGTGTATATGTAAAAAATACTCTTAACTACAGCAAACAGTATGTACTGTTCAGGGCTGGACTTATCAGACACTGACGCACACACAGACCACAGACACACACAGACACAGTGAGGCACCCCAGGCACCTCTTCTAAGCAGCACAGGGGCCAGGGCAGTGGGGGCGGTATAGTTGTGGATGTGATTGAATGGGTGAGACAGAGGACTGAGAAGACTTCTTTCTGTAGGCCGTAGATATGGGTCACCGACATGGAACATTGTGGCTCTGGCCCCTCCCCTCTGGGAATAGACACACACACTGACAACTCCAAACATGAATAATACGTGATACAGTGCTGTTTGCCCACTAACCTTTTCAAAGGTCAATCAACACTTGGCTAATATTTGACTAAATGCAAAGTGAAAATAAAGAGCAGAGAGATAAAAATCAAAGCAAACATTTCAGTGCTGTCTTCTCCAGTATGAGCGACAGAGGGCAGGACACCTACACTATGAGAAACGGGTTAGCATAACATGATGGAATAATGACATAGACCATATGATTGGTCAACATGGAATGAAGATGACACCATTATAGCAAATATAAGAGAGTGGATAGGACATATTGACATGACAATGAGAAAGCAGGACAGAACTACCTAATGAATGTACATGTAACAGCATATGTGGAGAATTGATAGCAAACATAGGAAAGGGGTTTGGACAAACGTGACACAGTGTGAGAGAGACATGGGGATGAGGCAGGACAGATCATCATGGGAGAGGGGAGTGGACAGAGAAATATGAGTTTCTGTTGGGATTGTCCTGTCTGGTGGGAGTGTGGCTCTCATGTTGTGGAGTATTCCTCATGTGACTGTGTCTGGTGGGAGTGTGGCTCTCATGTTGTGGAGTATTCCTCATGTGACTGTGTCTGGTGGGAGTGTGGCTCTCATGTTGTGGAGTATTCCTCATGTGACTGTCTGTCTGGTGGGAGTGTGGCTCTCATGTTGTGGAGTATTCCTCATGTGACTGTGTCTGGTGGGAGTGTGGCTCTCATGTTGTGGAGTATTCCTCATGTGACTGTGTCTGGTGGGAGTGTGGCTCTCATGTTGTGGAGTATTCCTCATGTGACTGTGTCTGGTGGGAGTGTGGCCGTCATGTTGTGGAGTATTCCTCATGTGACTGTGTCTGGTGGGAGTGTGGCTCTCATGTTGTGGAGTATTCCTCATGTGACTGTGTCTGGTGGGAGTGTGGCTCTCATGTTGTGGAGTATTCCTCATGTGACTGTCTGTCTGGTGGGAGTGTGGCTGTCATGTTGTGGAATATTCCTCATGTGACTGTGTCTGGTGGGAGTGTGGCCGTCATGTTGTGGAGTATTCCTCATGTGACTGTGTCTGGTGGGAGTGTGGCTCTCATGTTGTGGAGTATTCCTCATGTGACTGTGTCTGGTGGGAGTGTGGCCGTCATGTTGTGGAGTATTCCTCATGTGACTGTGTCTGGTGGGAGTGTGGCTGTCATGTTGTGGAGTATTCCTCATGTGACTGTGTCTGGTGGGAGTGTGGCTCTCATGTTGTGGAGTATTCCTCATGTGACTGTGTCTGGTGGGAGTGTGGCTGTCATGTTGTGGAGTATTCCTCATGTGACTGTGTCTGGTGGGAGTGTGGCTGTCATGTTGTGGAGTATTCCTCATGTGACTGTGTCTGGTGGGAGTGTGGCTCTCATGTTGTGGAGTATTCCTCATGTGATTGTCTGTCTGGTGGGAGTGTGGCTCTCATGTTGTGGAGTATTCCTCATGTGACTGTGTCTGGTGGGAGTGTGGCTCTCATGTTGTGGAGTATTCCTCATGTGATTGTCTGTCTGGTGGGAGTGTGGCCGTCATGTTGTGGAGTGTTCCTCATGTGACTGTCTGTCTGGTGGTAATGTCTGCCTGGAAGTTATACATAAATAGTGTTTATTCCCCTCTGAAGTGTCAAGATGTTGTCACAGGAGAGCTCCTCTGTCTGTCTGTCTGTCTGTCTGTCTGTCTGTCTGTCTGTCTGTCTGTCTGTCTGTCTGTCTGTCTGTCTGTCTGTCTGTGTCTCTGTCTGTCTGTCTGTCTGTCTGTCTGTCTGTCTGTCTGTCTGTCTGTCTGTCTGTCTGTCTGTCTGTCTGTCTGTGTTTGTCTGTCTGTCTGTCTGTCTGTGTGTGTGTGTGTGCGCGCATGTGTTCATTTGTGTGTAGGTCTGGGTGTGTGTGATTTTGTTTGTCACCCTGAGCATGTAACCATGTCAAGTCCTGTCAGGGTCATTCACTCCAGCTGGGGAAGGAGGACTTCCGTATGATTTTTGTCCTCTCTTTCTCTGTGTGTGTGTGTGTGTGTGTGTGTGTGTGTGTGTGTGTGTGTGTGTGTGTGTGTGTGTGTGTGTGTGTGTGTGTGTGTGTGTGTGTGTGTATTCACATGTTGATTTTCTCTTTCCGTTTTGGTTCAAATACTTATCTCCAAGACTGATAGAGACAGGGGCAGTTGATATTTGTCTTTCAGAAAATCAGAGAGAGAGAGAGGGAGTGGGTGATAGGAAGGAGGGGGAGGCAACAGTGTAGGAGGGAGCAGAGCGAGGGACAGAGGGAGGGACAGAGGGAGGGAGACAGTGCTGATTGGATTGGAAAGAGCTGAGTAGGTACGGGGATACTATTGAGCAAGGAAAAAGCGAGAGAGAGAGAGAGAGGGTGAGTTAGTAAATGCAGTTTGCAGTCGAGTGTCATGGAATCACACTGGTAGCAGGGATAAAGAAAACCTTTAACTAACCATTGAATTAAGGAGAAAAAGAGAATAGACACTACAGAGAGAAAAGAGAAGAGAGTCTGGTCTTTCATCCTCTTATCTGGGCATCAGACGGAGGAGAGGAGAGGAATCCAGAGAGAGGGGGAAGAGATGATAACAGGGTGCTCATTCCTGTTTAACACCATACAGCCAGGAACAGACTGCATCTGCAACATACGGCCAGCGTCGTCATTGGGAATGCTGCGTTACATTGGGATTGTGTAAATGGTATATACCTTGTGTGTGTGTAAGCTATGCATGTGTGTGAGTGTCGCAGTATATTTTGATGTTTTTTTCAGGCTTGTCTAATGGTGTAATTATTTTCATAGAGAAAGAGAGCAAGAGAAGGGGGGTCATGGAAAGAGAGAGACAAAGAAAAATGAAGCCAGAAATTAGATAGAGAGAGTTGATATTAAAGTGTCGGCCTCAGACCTGACTCTGTGTGTGTGTGTGTGTGTGTGTGTGTGTGTGTGTGTGTGTGTGTGTGTGTGTGTGTGGCATTCTACTCTTCAGTGCCAGTGTGTGTGTATCTATGAGCTGATAATAGCAACCCTATTGGTATTCTGAGGAGGGGGCTCCAGGATCTCTCTCTGCTCCTACCCAGGATGGCATCACAGAGACGGGATTGTGCTCGCCTGTGGAGAGGCCACTGGAATGGGTGAGTGTCTATTCCTCATCTTCCTCATATTCCTCTTTTGCTCTCTCTCTCTCTTTAGCAATTTTCTCTATTTTCTTTTTTCAAAATTTCTTTCTCTCTCTCTCGTCCTTCTTTCTTGCTCTCTTTCTCGTTATCTCTCTCTCTCCCATTGTCTTGTTTGTCATTTAGCCACACCATATGCATCCCTGATGAGTTTTTCCTCCTCCATTTCCCTGCTTCCATTTCAACATATTTCAGCCCGTTTTCCCCTCAAGCTCTGCAATGTCTCTCTCCATCTCTCCTTCCTTCCTACCGTCCTCTTTTCATCATCCATCCATCCTCTTCTCCTCCTCCACACAGACATAAACAAGCCTCTAGTGTGATGGATTTTTATCAAATCTGAATGGCTCACTTCCATGTGTTGCTCTGCTCCCTCCCTCCCTCCCTCCCTCCCTCCCTCCCTCCCTCTTCCCCCCCATCTCTCTGTCTCTCCACACTCTCCATATTCTGTTTGAATTGACAATCAGAGAAAACAGTGCAGTCTCTATATTGACACAGCCAGCACAGTAGCTGTAAAAGCTGTGGGTACAGTCTCTGCGTTTTTCCACGATGACCATACTACGCCTGTCTGTTGGTGTGTGTGTGCATGCGTGTGTGATGCCAGGGAGGGCAGGCTGTGTGTTCTATGGTGTTTGTGTCAAACGATTGGCGAGAAATCAGCCAACAACACAGCCGTCCTCTCCTCTTCTTACACCTCCAACCCACCACCATGAGCCGAGCCAACAGCCTAGCACACTACATGCTCCTGTGGGTACTGGGCTGTCAGCGTGGGAACATCCACACATTAGTATTGATTGGAACTGATACACTAAGTGGACTGTGATGTTTCACCTCAAATGGACCGTCTCTCCCCTGTGGCTGCATGCAGAGAGGAAGTGTCAGTTCGGCCTCTTTAACAGCTGACATAGGTTAGATAAGGGTTATAGTACTGGGAAGAGACAGAGATGTTTCATACAAGCTGTACTGATATAACTGTCACATGTCCAGTGTTGCAGGGTACATATAATAGAATACACTCTTAGAAACAGGATAAAATTTGTTACTGTAGTGGTACCCTGTAAGGTAGGACCTTTGTAACTTCACTTATAGGGACGTAATTGTACCCCAGTTCATACCTCAGATAGTACCTTTCTTACATATTGTCCACAGGTACAAAAGCATGATTTTAGTAAAGGTACATTTTGCCTTTATAGCATTTCAGAAATGTACCTCTACCATAGACCACTTAAACTGGTACAACACTTCCACTCACGGGTGGTTTACAAGCCACATCAGGTCTGTAAGTAGGGTTGCAAAATTCCGTTCACTTTCTGGATTTCCTGCTTATTCCTTCCTTATTCCCTCCCAGTAGGAGATTCCTGGAAAACCTGAGAGTTTGAGGAAAGTTACCAGGATTTTGAAAACCTATCTGCAATTCACATGCTGGTAGTGCAAACTGGTGTGTTATTCCTATTAGAATCCAGCCAGGGTTATGATATCCAACAGTGGGAGTTTGTATTCACCTGCATTCAGAATGACTGCTAGGGTTAGGAACATTGTGAGGAGACTACCTAGGCCTTTTCAAATGGAACAACCATTTCAGTAATGACTGCTAGGGTTAGGAACATTGTGAGGAGACTACCTAGGCCTTTTCAAATGGAACAACCATTTCAGTAATGACTGCTAGGGTTAGGAACATTGTGAGGAGACTACCTAGGCCTTTTAAAATGGAACAACCATTTCAGTAATGACTGCTAAGGTTAGGAACAGTGTGAGGAGACTACCTAGGCCTTTTAAAATGGAACAACCATTTCAGTAATGACTGCTAGGGTTAGGAACATTGTGAGACTACCCAGGCCTTTTAAAATGGAACAACCATTTCAGTAATGACTGCAAAACATCCAACTAGTTTAGAAAAATGTATGGTATTTATCTTTGTGTAGCATAAGATTAACACATCAATCAATGTACACGCAATAACACAGAAATAAATTATAATAACCTGGGCATTGTGATCATGATAATGATTGTGGTACAATTTTGCCTTTAGAGTATCGCCACAGTGACAAAGCTGTTTGTTATTTTTAAGTGATCAAAAATGCATCATTGTTCCTTATGGTGGGGTATTAAGAAACAGACCTGTACCTTCATTGTGGAGTTGATTGTACCTTTATATTCCAAATATTGGGTACAAAAATGTACCATTATGCTAGATCAGTGGTTCCCAAACGTTTTATAGTCCCGTACCCCTTCAAACATTCATCCTCCAGCTGCGTACCCCCTCTAGCACCAGGGTCAGCGCACTCTCTGTAACGGCTGTTGGAAGGAGAGGACCAAGGTGCAGCGTGGTACGTGTTCATACTTTTATTAGAACTGAACTCTGAAATAACAAAAATAACAAAGAGAACCCCAACTCACGCCCTGAACAAACCAAAATAGAGACATTAAAAGGATCTCTAAGGTCAAGGCTTGACAGTACCACCCCCCCGGTCGCAAAACCTAAACCTATAGGGGAAGGTCTGGGTGGGCATCTATCCGCGGTGCCGGCTCTGGTGCGGGACGGGGACCCTCGCCGCCGACCCCGGACTGGGGACCCTCGCAGCGGGCCCCGGACAGGAGGGCGACTCTGGCAGCTCCGGACAGGAGGGCGACTCTGGCAGCTCCGGACAGGAGGGCGACTCTGGCAGCTCCGGACAGGAGGGCGACTCTGGCAGCTCCGGACAGGAGGGCGACTCTGGCAGCTCCGGACAGGAGGGCGACTCTGGCAGCTCCGGACAGGAGGGCGACTCTGGCAGCTCCGGACAGGAGGGCGACTCTGGCAGCTCCGGACAGGAGGGCGACTCTGGCAGCTCCGGACAGGAGGGCGACTCTGGCAGCTCCGGACAGGAGGGCGACTCTGGCAGCTCCGGACAGGAGGGCGACTCTGGCAGCTCCGGACAGGAGGGCGACTCTGGCAGCTCCGGACAGGCCGCAGGCACAGGACTCACCAGGCTGGGGAGACCTACTGGAGGCCTGGTCCGTGGAGGAGGCACCGGATAGACCGGACCGTGGAGGCGCACTGGAGGTCTCGAGCTAAGAGCCTGCACAACACGTCCTGGCTGGATGGTGACTTTGGCCCGGCACGTGCGGGGCGCAGGCACAGGACGCACTGGGCTGTGCAGACGCACTGGAGACAAAGTGTGCAGAGCCGGCGCAGGATATCCTGGCCCGAGGAGACGCACTGGATGTCTGGAGAGCAGGGCTGGCACAAGATGTGCAGGGCTGGGGAGGCGCACAGGAGGCTTGGTGCGTGGGACTGGCACAGTCTTCACCAGATGGCTAGCACGCACCTCAGGATGGGTATGGAGAGCTGACTCAGGTGACATCAAATCGAGGACACGCTCCGTCGGGTGGATGTTGTGCCTCATTCACCAACACAGCAACTCTCTCATTACTCTCTTCTCCAATTTCCCCATCAACTCCTGCACTGTCTCTGCTTCGCTCCCTTCGCTCACCTCCAATTTCACCCCGACTGGCTCTGGTTCCATCCTCGGCTCCTTACGGTAAGCACGGGGAGTTGGCTCAGGTCTGAATCCTGACTCCACCACACTCCCCGTGTGCCCCCTCCCCCCAAAAATTGGGGCTGCCTCTCATGTCTGCTTCATTGCCATGACTCCTGGTAGTGAAGTTCTTCCTCCCTCGCTACTTCAGCCTGTTTCCATGGCAGGGTCTTGTCCCCTGCCATCACTTCCTCCCATGCCCACTACGTCCTCCATTCTCTCTTTTCCCGGGCCCAGGATCCCTGCTCCTCCTGGCCACGCTGCTTGGTCCTTTGGTGGTGGGTAGTTCTGTAACGGCTGTTGGAAGGAGAGGACCAAGGTGCAGCGTGGTACGTGTTCATACTTTTATTAGAACTGAACTCTGAAATAACAAAAATAACAAAGAGAACGAACAAAACCGACACAGTTCTGCCTGGTGCAGACACAAAAACACAAAACAACTACCCAAAAGACACAGGTGGGAAAAGGCTTTCTAAGTATGGTTCTCAATCAGAGACAACGATAGACAGCTGCCTCTGATTGAGAACCACACCCGGCCAAACACACAGAAATAGAAAACATAGAACACAAAACATAGTTTGCCCACCCCAACTCGCATCCTGACCAAACCAAAACAAAAAGGATCTCTAAGGTCAGGGCGTGACACTCTCAAATGTTGTTTTTTGCCATCATTGTAAGCCTGCAACACACACACACTATATGATACATTTATTAAACATAAAGAATCAGTGTAAGTTTTTGTCACAACCCGGCACATGGTAAGTGACAAAGAGCTCCTATAGGACCAGGGCACAAATAATAATATTATAATAATCAATGATTTTGCTCTTTATTTAACCATCTTACATATAAAACGTTATTTGTTCACCGAAAATTGTGAATAACTCACCACAGTTTAATGAGAAGGGTGTGCTTGAAAGGATGCACATAACTCTGCAATGTTGGGTTGTATTGGAGAGAGTCTCAGTCTTAAAGAATGTTCCACACACAGTCTGTGCCTGTATTTCGTTTACATGCTAGTGAGGGCCGAGAAGTCTTAGCAGAGTGATTTGCCAAGGCAGGATACTCTGAGCGCAGCCCAATCCAGAAATCTGGCAGTGGCTTCTGATTAAATTAAATTTTCACAGAACCGCTTGTTGCAATTTCAATGAGGCTCTCTTTCCGTTTCGGGAAATTATCTGTGCACCCAATTCAATCAGGTGTTTCCCTAAATTTGACATTGTCCGTAAACTTGAGTTCATTTGCACACAAAAAATCCTACAATGATGGAAAGACCTGTGTGTTGCCCTTGTTAATGCAGACAGAGAAGAGCAACTTCTTAATCATAGCCTCAATTTTGTCCCGCACACTGAATATAGTTGCAGAGAGTCCCTGTAATCCTAGATTCAGATCATTCAGGTGAGAAAAAACATCACCCAGATAGGCCAGTCATCTGAGAAACTTGTCATCATGCAAGCGGTCAGACAAATGAAAATTAAAGTCAGTAAAGAAAACTTTAAGCTCGTCTCTCAATTTTAAAAAACGTGTCAATACTTTGCCCCTTGATAACCAGTGTGCTTCTGTATGTTGTAAAAGCGTTACATGGTCGCTGCCCAGATCATTGCATAGTGTAGAAAATACACAAGAATTCAGGGGCCTTGCTTTAACAAAGTTAACCATTTTCACTGTAGTGTCCAAAACATCTTTCAAGCTGTCAGGCATTCCCTTGGCAGCAAGAGCCTCTCGGGGGACGCTGCAGTCAACCCAAGTGGCATCGTGAGCAACTGCTTGCACGCGTGTTACTACTCCACTATGTCTCCTTGTCATGTCTTTTGCACCATCAGTACAGACACCAACACATCTTGACCACCAAAGTCCATTTGATGTCACAAAGCTGTCCAGTACTTAAAAAATATCCTCTCCTGTTGTCTCTCCTGTGGTTTGCAGAAGAGGATGTCTTCCTTAATTGACCCTTCATAAACGTAACGGACATATACCAGGAGCTGTGCCAGGCCTGCCACGTCTGTTGACTCATTCAGCTGTAACGCATATAATTCACTGGCTTGTATAAGAAGCAGTAATTGTTTCAAAACATCTCTTGTCATGTTACTGATGCGTCGTGAAACAGTGTTGTTTGATGAAGGTATTGTCTGTTTAGTTTTTTTGACCTTTTCCCCCAGCATTGTCCCAGCCATATCCACGGCAGCAGGAAGAATTAAGTCCTCCACAATATTATGGGGCTTGCCTGTGCTAGCCACTTGGTAGCTCACCATATAAGAAGCTTCTAGCTCCTTCTTATTAATGGTATCTGTTGCTTTTATACATGTCTTACTACTCGAAAGTTTACTTAATTCTCGCTTAAAAAAACTCCTGTGACTTATTTTTCAAATTGGCATGTTTTGTTTCTAAAGGTCTGCGCAAGAGTGAAGCTTTCATTGAGTAGAGAGATAGTACTTTTGCACATATAACACACTGTGGCTGAGGAAAGGCACTACTCCCAATATAAGTGAACCCCAAATCAATGTAGTTCTCATCATATTTGCACCTCTTCGATGGTCCAACATCCCTGTCTGTTGTTCGGTGCTTTCCCCGGTAAGGGGGCAGTAGCTCTTAGGCTGCATCAGATTTACAACTGTCAGTGTCCATGTTAGCTGGGCAAACAACAAATGTAGAAATAGTTATGCTAGCATTGGATGTGCTTGTGGAAGCAACACAACTTGTGTAGTCAACAGGTGCAGGTGTAGTACTGCTGGTAGTAGCAGTACTACCAGTAGAGCTGGTATGTGTCTCTATGGACGCAGGCCTTACTTAAAAAAAAAAACTTTTATCCATTTTCAAGCAAACGGAATGAGCTGCAGCTACGTTTGGCTACATACGGACCATTAGTGGAATTCCAGCGAGAGAGTAACGGTTAATGTGATTGGATGTTAATTATTTGACTAGGCTACCTATATTTGACAGGTGGATAGATGGTTTAATTTTATTTTTGGTAATGAAACGAGGCTACTCAGGCGAGAAAAAAAACCTCACCCTGTTGAAAAATATAAATAGACTGTTTGAAAATTAAAACAAATAAAATAAATATACATATTTATATATATGTTTTTTGAAATGTGAGTCACAATTTTATTTGGCGTACCACCACAGCATTGCACTTACCCCAGTTTAGGAATACCTGTAGTAGATTATCCGTACAGGTAGTGAACAGTACCATGTGGCATCATTACGGGTACCTCTGAAGGTACATTATATGTATGTTGATCTTTTTCTACCCCAACTGTACCCTTATTTCTAAGGATGTTTTCACACTTGGTCCCTTTCAGACAATTTTTGTGAACTCAATGCATTTCACTTAATTTTTTAATTCAGACCCCTCACAAGAGCCCCCGAAGCGAAGTGAACTAAAACCATCTCAAGAGGTGGTCTGAGTTTGGTTTGCTTGAATTCAGCGGTCCGGATCCTTTTTTTAGGGCAATGTGAACACGAAGCCACCCAGGTTCACTTGTCATTATTCTCACATCACACACTAGACTACTGCAACAGCGTTTCCCCTGCCATAACCCCTCACACTAGACTACTGCAACAGCGTTTCCCCTGTCATAACCCCTCACACTAGACTACTGCCATAACCCCTCACACTAGACTACTGCAACAGCGTTTCCCCTGTCATAACCCCTCACACTAGACTACTGCAACAGCGTTTCCCCTGCCATAACCCCTCACACTAGACTACTGACATAACCCCTCACACTAGACTACTGACATAACCCCTCACACTAGACTACTGCAACAGCGTTTCCCCTGTCATAACCCCTCACACTAGACTACTGACATAACCCCTCACACTAGACTACTGACATAACCCCTCACACTAGACTACTGCAACAGCGTTTCCCCTGCCATAACCCCTCACACTAGACTACTGTCATAACCCCTCACACTAGACTACTGACATAACCCCTCACACTAGACTACTGTCATAACCCCTCACACTAGACTACTGCAACAGCGTTGCCCCTGTCATAACCTCTCACACTAGACTACTGCAACAGCGTTTCCCCTGCCATAACCCCTCACACTAGACTACTGCAACACTGTTTCCCCTGTCATAACCCCTCACACTAGACTACTGCAACAGCGTTTCCCCTGCCATAACCCCTCACACTAGACTACTGACATAACCCCTCACACTAGACTACTGCAACAGCGTTGCCCCTGTCATAACCTCTCACACTAGACTACTGCAACAGCGTTTCCCCTGCCATAACCCCTCACACTAGACTACTGCAACACTGTTTCCCCTGTCATAACCCCTCACACTAGACTACTGCAACACTGTTTCCCCTGTCATAACCCCTCACACTAGACTACTGCAACACTGTTTCCCCTGTCATAACCCCTCACACTAGACTACTGCAACACTGTTTCCCCTGCCATAACCCCTCACACTAGACTACTGCAACAGCGTTTCCCCTGCCATAACCCCTCACACTAGACTACTGCAACACTGTTTCCCCTGTCATAAACCCTCACACTAGACTACTGTCATAAACCCTCACACTAGACTACTGCAACAGCGTTTCCCCTGCCATAACCCCTCACACTAGACTACTGCAACACTGTTTCCCCTGTCATAACCCCTCACACTAGACTACTGCAACACTGTTTCCCCTGCCATAACCCCTCACACTAGACTACTGCAACAGCGTTTCCCCTGCCATAACCCCTCACACTAGACTACTGCAACAGCGTTTCCCCTGTCATAAACCCTCACACTAGACTACTGCAACAGCGTTTCCCCTGCCATAACCCCTCACACTAGACTACTGCAACAACGTTGCCCCTGTCATAACCTCTCACACTAGACTACTGCAACACTGTTTCCCCTGTCATAACCCCTCACACTAGACTACTGCAACAGCGTTGCCCCTGTCATAACCTCTCACACTAGACTACTGTCATAACCCCTCACACTAGACTACTGTCATAACCCCTCACACTAGACTACTGTCATAACCCCTCACACTAGACTACTGCAACAGCGTTTCACCTGCCATAACCCCTCACACTAGACTACTGTCATAACCCCTCACACTAGACTACTGACATAACCCCTCACACTAGACTACTGACATAAACCCTCACACTAGACTACTGCAACAGCGTTTCCCCTGTCATAACCTCTCACACTAGACTACTGCAACAGCGTTTCCCCTGCCATAACCCCTCACACTAGACTACTGCAACAGCGTTTCCCCTGTCATAACCCCTCACACTAGACTACTGCAACAGCGTTTCCCCTGTCATAACCCCTCACACTAGACTACTGCAACAGCGTTTCCCCTGCCATAACCCCTCACACTAGACTACTGTCATAACCCCTCACACTAGACTACTGTCATAACCCCTCACACTAGACTACTGTCATAACCCCTCACACTAGACTACTGTCATAACCCCTCACACTAGACTACTGCAACAGCGTTTCACCTGTCATAACCCCTCACACTAGACTACTGACATAACCCCTCACACTAGACTACTGACATAAACCCTCACACTAGACTACTGCAACAGCGTTTCCCCTGTCATAAACCCTCACACTAGACTACTGCAACAGCGTTTCCCCTGCCATAACCCCTCACACTAGACTACTGTCATAACCCCTCACACTAGACTACTGTCATAACCCCTCACACTAGACTACTGTCATAACCCCTCACACTAGACTACTGTCATAACCCCTCACACTAGACTACTGTCATAACCCCTCACACTAGACTACTGCAACAGCGTTTCACCTGTCATAACCCCTCACACTAGACTACTGACATAACCCCTCACACTAGACTACTGACATAAACCCTCACACTAGACTACTGTCATAACCCCTCACACTAGACTACTGACATAACCCCTCACACTAGACTACTGACATAAACCCTCACACTAGACTACTGTCATAAACCCTCACACTAGACTACTGACATAACCCCTCACACTAGACTACTGACATAACCCCTCACACTAGACTACTGACATAACCCCTCACACTAGACTACTGACATAAACCCTCACACTAGACTACTGTCATAACCCCTCACACTAGACTACTGACATAACCCCTCACACTAGACTACTGTCATAACCCCTCACACTAGACTACTGTCATAACCCCTCACACTAGACTACTGTCATAACCCCTCACACTAGACTACTGACACAAACCCTCACACTAGACTACTGTCATAAACCCTCACACTAGACTACTGACATAACCCCTCACACTAGACTACTGACATAACCCCTCACACTAGACTACTGACATAACCCCTCACACTAGACTACTGACATAAACCCTCACACTAGACTACTGTCATAACCCCTCACACTAGACTACTGTCATAACCCCTCACACTAGACTACTGACATAACCCCTCACACTAGACTACTGTCATAACCCCTCACACTAGACTACTGTCATAACCCCTCACACTAGACTACTGTCATAACCCCTCACACTAGACTACTGACATAAACCCTCACACTAGACTACTGCAACAGCGTTTCCCCTGTCATAAACCCTCACACTAGACTACTGACATAACCCCTCACACTAGACTACTGACATAAACCCTCACACTAGACTACTGCAACAGCGTTTCCCCTGTCATAAACCCTCTTACACTGGTGCCACAATAGAGAGAAAATGCTGTTTTTGGTTATGGCCTATTGATTAGCGATTGTCAAGGATGCACAGAAATTCTCAAATGTGTGACGTTTTTAGTTCAGATGATTAGTTTGTAATATGTGATCTATAGGCTAAGAGAACTTCATGAGCTGTTTATTCCATTGTAGAGTTTGAATAGTGTGAGAAGCACAGGAGGTTGGTGGCACCGTAGTTGGGGAGGACGGGCTCGTGGTAGTGGCTGGAGCAGAATAAGTTAAATGGTATCAAATACATCAAACACATTGTTTCCATGTGCTTGATGCCATTCCATTCACTCTGTTCCAGACATTATTATGAGCCGTCCTCCCTCAGCAGGCCTCACTGGTGAGAAGACACCAACATATTTGGTAACAATCACAACATAGGGTACAAAATCAATTGTAGCTCTTAAAGGGGCAGTAGTCTACATTGGGAGTAGAATTTCCAATTACAGCATGATTTAATCTGCAGTTATTCTTCTGCTATTTATTCTGTTACAAATAATATGTACATGTTAATAGTACGGTGTGATTGCAGTTATTATGTCTCATCTTTAATAAATGCAATCTATTAGCTTCCAAAATGTAAGTAGCTGTCCGATAACACATTCTGATAGAATGGCTTGTCCTGCACTTTGTAAAAACACAGAGTGCATTGAGTGAATGATCCAAAAAGATCTTGGTTCCTATTTAAACATAGCAATGTGAATACAAAGATGACTAGGACCACAAAATAGGTGAAATGAACTGGCAAAAGAGTTGAGTATCTGGGCTGAACCGGTAAGACTTAGCCTGGAAGCCAGATCGGTTCTGTTTCAGCCAACTGCTTTGTCATTATCATGCTTTGGTATGTTTGGTATTGTTGGCTAAACCTGTAGCAGATTTGGCAAGCAAGCTAGGTAGGAATGGGGCAGAGCCAGGGTTGATCCTGGATTGTATAGGTAGAGACATTGGCTTTATCTTGGCTGTATGTAGGAAAGATGCACTTACAATAACTGAGATATATGTGGTCTCACCTAGCTATTTTAAAATGAATACACTAACTATAATTTGCTCTGGATTAGAGCATCTGCTAAGTGACTAAAATATAAACATGTCTCTATATGGTAGTGGTTTTAACCTGGCTGTATATGTGGAGAGAGGCAACAGGTGGTTTTAACCTGGCTGTATATGTGGAGAGAGGAGAGGTGGTTTTAACCTGGCTGTATATGTGGAGAGAGGCAACAGGTGGTTTTAACCTGGCTGTATATGTGGAGAGAGGAGAGGTGGTTTTAACCTGGCTGTATATGTGGAGAGAGGCAACAGGTGGTTTTAACCTGGCTGTATATGTGGAGAGAGGCAACAGGTGGTTTTAACCTGGCTGTATATGTGGAGAGAGGAGAGGTGGTTTTAACCTGGCTGTATATGTGGAGAGAGGAGACAGGTGGTTTTAGACTGGCTGTATATGTGGAGAGAGGAGACAGGTGGTTTTAACCTGGCTGTATATGTGGAGAGAGGCAACAGGTGGTTTTAACCTGGCGGTATATGTAGAGAGAGGAGACAGGTGGTTTTAACCTGGCTGTATATGTGGAGAGAGGAGACAGGTGGTTTTAACCTGGCTGTATACTGTATGTGGAGAGAGGAGACAGGTGGTTTTAACATGGCTGTATATGTGGAGAGAGGAGACAGGTGGTTTTAACCTGGCTGTATATGTGGAGAGAGGAGACAGGTGGTTTTAACATGGCTGTATATGTGGAGAGAGGAGACAGGTGGTTTTAACCTGGCTGTATACTGTATGTGGAGAGAGGAGACAGGTGGTTTTAACATGGCTGCATATGTGGAGAGAGGAGACAGTTGGTTTTAACATTTCTGTATATGTGGAGAGAGGAGACAGGTGGTTTTAACCTGGCTGTATATGTGGAGAGAGGAGACAGGTGGTTTTAACCTGGCTGTATATGTGGAGAGAGGAGACAGGTGGTTTTAACCTGGCTGTATATGTGGAGAGAGGATACAGGTGGTTTTAACATGGCTGTATATGTGGAGAGAGGAGACAGGTGGTTTTAACCTGGCTGTATATGTGGAGAGAGGAGACAGGTGGTTTTAACATGGCTGTATATGTGGAGAGAGGAGACAGGTGGTTTTAACCTGGCTATATACTGTATGTGGAGAGAGGAGACAGGTGGTTTTAACCTGGCTGTATATGTGGAGAGAGGCAACAGGTGGTTTTAACCTGGCTGTATATGTGGAGAGAGGAGACAGGTGGTTTTAACATTTCTGTATATGTGGAGAGAGGAGACAGGTGATTTTAACCTGGCTGTATATGTGGAGAGAGGAGACAGGTGGTTTTAACCTGGCTGTATATGTGGAGAGAGGAGACCGGTGGTTTTAACCTGGCTGTATATGTGGAGAGAGGAGACAGGTGGTTTTAACATGGCTGTATATGTGGAGAGAGGAGACAGGTGGTTTTAACCTGGCTGTATATGT
The DNA here is from genome assembly GCF_057628025.1 of Oncorhynchus mykiss. Lineage (NCBI taxonomy): Eukaryota > Metazoa > Chordata > Actinopteri > Salmoniformes > Salmonidae > Oncorhynchus > Oncorhynchus mykiss. The sequence goes on from NC_143024.1 coordinate 23,862,152, forward strand.
GGAGAGAGGAGACAGGTGGTTTTAACCTGGCTGTATATGTGGAGAGAGGAGACAGGTGGTTTTAACCTGGCTGTATATGTGGAGAGAGGAGACAGGTGGTTTTAACCTGGCTGTATATGTGGAGAGAGGAGACAGGTGGTTTTAACCTGGCTGTATATGTGGAGAGAGGAGACAGGTGGTTTTAACCTGGCTGTATATGTAGAGAGAGGAGACAGGTGGTTTTAACCTGGCTGTATATGTAGAGAGAGGAGACAGGTGGTTTTAACCTGGCTGTATATGTGGAGAGAGGAGACAGGTGGTTTTAACCTGGCTGTATATGTAGAGAGAGGAGACCGGTGGTTTTAACCTGGCTGTATATGTGGAGAGAGGAGACAGGTGGTTTTAACCTGGCTGTATATGTGGAGAGAGGAGACAGGTGGTTTTAACCTGGCTGTATATGTGGAGAGAGGAGACAGGTGGTTTTAACCTGGCTGTATATGTGGAGAGAGGAGACAGGTGGTTTTAACCTGGCTGTATATGTGGAGAGAGGAGACAGGTGGTTTTAACCTGGCTGTATATGTGGAGAGAGGAGACAGGTGGTTTTAACCTGGCTGTATATGTGGAGAGAGGAGACAGGTGGTTTTAACCTGGCTGTATATGTAGAGAGAGGAGACAGGTGGTTTTAACCTGGCTGTATATGTAGAGAGAGGAGACAGGTGGTTTTAACCTGGCTGTATATGTGGAGAGAGGAGACAGGTGGTTTTAACCTGGCTGTATATGTAGAGAGAGGAGACAGGTGGTTTTAACCTGGCTGTATATGTAGAGAGAGGAGACAGGTGGTTTTAACCTGGCTGTATATGTGGAGAGAGGAGACAGGTGGTTTTAACCTGGCTGTATATGTGGAGAGAGGAGACAGGTGGTTTTAACCTGGCTGTATATGTGGAGAGAGGAGACAGGTGGTTTTAACCTGGCTGTATATGTGGAGAGAGGAGACAGGTGGTTTTAACCTTGCTGTATATGTGGAGAGAGGAGACAGGTGGTTTTAACCTGGCTGTATATGTAGAGAGAGGAGACAGGTGGTTTTAACCTGGCTGTATATGTAGAGAGAGGAGACAGGTGGTTTTAACCTGGCTGTATATGTGGAGAGAGGAGACCGGTGGTTTTAACCTGGCTGTATATGTGGAGAGAGGAGACAGGTGGTTTTAACCTGGCTGTATATGTGGAGAGAGGAGACAGGTGGTTTTAACCTGGCTGTATATGTGGAGAGAGGAGACCGGTGGTTTTAACCTGGCTGTATATGTGGAGAGAGGAGACAGGTGGTTTTAACCTGGCTGTATATGTGGAGAGAGGAGACAGGTGGTTTTAACCTGGCTGTATATGTGGAGAGAGGAGACAGGTGGTTTTAACCTGGCTGTATATGTGGAGAGAGGAGACAGGTGGTTTTAACCTGGCTGTATATGTAGAGAGAGGAGACAGGTGGTTTTAACCTGGCTGTATATGTAGAGAGAGGAGACAGGTGGTTTTAACCTGGCTGTATATGTGGAGAGAGGAGACAGGTGGTTTTAACCTGGCTGTATATGTAGAGAGAGGAGACAGGTGGTTTTAACCTGGCTGTATATGTAGAGAGAGGAGACAGGTGGTTTTAACCTGGCTGTATATGTGGAGAGAGGAGACCGGTGGTTTTAACCTGGCTGTATATGTGGAGAGAGGAGACAGGTGGTTTTAACCTGGCTGTATATGTGGAGAGAGGAGACAGGTGGTTTTAACCTGGCTGTATATGTGGAGAGAGGAGACAGGTGGTTTTAACCTGGCTGTATATGTGGAGAGAGGAGACAGGTGGTTTTAACCTGGCTGTATATGTGGAGAGAGGAGACAGGTGGTTTTAACCTGGCTGTATATGTGGAGAGAGGAGACAGGTGGTTTTAACCTGGCTGTATATGTGGGGAGAGGAGACAGGTGGTTTTAACATGGCTGTATATGTGGAGAGAGGAGACAGGTGGTTTTAACATGCCTGTATATGTGGAGAGAGGAGACAGGTGGTTTTAACCTGGCTGTATATGTGGAGAGAGGAGACAGGTGGTTTTAACATGGCTGTATATGTGGAGAGAGGAGACAGGTGGTTTTAACCTGGCTGTATATGTAGAGAGAGGAGACAGGTGGTTTTAACATGGCTGTATATGTGGAGAGAGGAGACAGGTGGTTTTAACCTGGCTGTATATGTGGAGAGAGGAGACAGGTGGTTTTAACCTGGCTGTATATGTGGAGAGAGGAGACAGGTGGTTTTAACATGGCTGTATATGTGGAGAGAGGAGAAAGGTGGTTTTAACATGGCTGTATATGTGGAGAGAGGAGACAGGTGGTTTTAACCTGGCTGTATATGTGGAGAGAGGAGACAGGTGGTTTTAACCTGGCTGTATATGTGGAGAGAGGAGACAGGTGGTTTTAACCTGGCTGTATACTGTATGTGGAGAGAGGAGACAGGTGGTTTTAACATGGCTGTATATGTGGAGAGAGGAGACAGGTGGTTTTAACCTGGCTGTATATGTGGAGAGAGGAGACAGGTGGTTTTAACCTGGCTGTATATGTGGGGAGAGGAGACAGGTGGTTTTAACATGGCTGTATATGTGGAGAGAGGAGACAGGTGGTTTTAACATGCCTGTATATGTGGAGAGAGGAGACAGGTGGTTTTAACCTGGCTGTATATGTGGAGAGAGGAGACAGGTGGTTTTAACCTTGCTGTATATGTAGAGAGAGGAGACAGGTGGTTTTAACCTGGCTGTATATGTGGAGAGAGGAGACAGGTGGTTTTAACCTGGCTGTATATGTGGAGAGAGGAGACAGGTGGTTTTAACCTGGCTGTATATGTGGAGAGAGGAGACAGGTGGTTTTAACCTGGCTGTATATGTGGAGAGAGGAGACAGGTGGTTTTAACCTGGCTGTATATGTGGAGAGAGGAGACAGGTGGTTTTAACCTGGCTGTATATGTGGAGAGAGGAGACAGGTGGTTTTAACCTGGCTGTATATGTGGAGAGAGGAGACAGGTGGTTTTAACCTTGCTGTATATGTGGAGAGAGGAGACAGGTGGTTTTAACCTGGCTGTATATGTAGAGAGAGGAGACAGGTGGTTTTAACCTGGCTGTATATGTAGAGAGAGGAGACAGGTGGTTTTAACCTGGCTGTATATGTGGAGAGAGGAGACCGGTGGTTTTAACCTGGCTGTATATGTGGAGAGAGGAGACAGGTGGTTTTAACCTGGCTGTATATGTGGAGAGAGGAGACAGGTGGTTTTAACCTGGCTGTATATGTGGAGAGAGGAGACCGGTGGTTTTAACCTGGCTGTATATGTGGAGAGAGGAGACAGGTGGTTTTAACCTGGCTGTATATGTGGAGAGAGGAGACAGGTGGTTTTAACCTGGCTGTATATGTGGAGAGAGGAGACAGGTGGTTTTAACCTGGCTGTATATGTGGAGAGAGGAGACAGGTGGTTTTAACCTGGCTGTATATGTAGAGAGAGGAGACAGGTGGTTTTAACCTGGCTGTATATGTAGAGAGAGGAGACAGGTGGTTTTAACCTGGCTGTATATGTGGAGAGAGGAGACAGGTGGTTTTAACCTGGCTGTATATGTAGAGAGAGGAGACAGGTGGTTTTAACCTGGCTGTATATGTAGAGAGAGGAGACAGGTGGTTTTAACCTGGCTGTATATGTGGAGAGAGGAGACCGGTGGTTTTAACCTGGCTGTATATGTGGAGAGAGGAGACAGGTGGTTTTAACCTGGCTGTATATGTGGAGAGAGGAGACAGGTGGTTTTAACCTGGCTGTATATGTGGAGAGAGGAGACAGGTGGTTTTAACCTGGCTGTATATGTGGAGAGAGGAGACAGGTGGTTTTAACCTGGCTGTATATGTGGAGAGAGGAGACAGGTGGTTTTAACCTGGCTGTATATGTGGAGAGAGGAGACAGGTGGTTTTAACCTGGCTGTATATGTGGGGAGAGGAGACAGGTGGTTTTAACATGGCTGTATATGTGGAGAGAGGAGACAGGTGGTTTTAACATGCCTGTATATGTGGAGAGAGGAGACAGGTGGTTTTAACCTGGCTGTATATGTGGAGAGAGGAGACAGGTGGTTTTAACATGGCTGTATATGTGGAGAGAGGAGACAGGTGGTTTTAACCTGGCTGTATATGTAGAGAGAGGAGACAGGTGGTTTTAACATGGCTGTATATGTGGAGAGAGGAGACAGGTGGTTTTAACCTGGCTGTATATGTGGAGAGAGGAGACAGGTGGTTTTAACCTGGCTGTATATGTGGAGAGAGGAGACAGGTGGTTTTAACATGGCTGTATATGTGGAGAGAGGAGAAAGGTGGTTTTAACATGGCTGTATATGTGGAGAGAGGAGACAGGTGGTTTTAACCTGGCTGTATATGTGGAGAGAGGAGACAGGTGGTTTTAACCTGGCTGTATATGTGGAGAGAGGAGACAGGTGGTTTTAACCTGGCTGTATACTGTATGTGGAGAGAGGAGACAGGTGGTTTTAACATGGCTGTATATGTGGAGAGAGGAGACAGGTGGTTTTAACCTGGCTGTATATGTGGAGAGAGGAGACAGGTGGTTTTAACCTGGCTGTATATGTGGGGAGAGGAGACAGGTGGTTTTAACATGGCTGTATATGTGGAGAGAGGAGACAGGTGGTTTTAACATGCCTGTATATGTGGAGAGAGGAGACAGGTGGTTTTAACCTGGCTGTATATGTGGAGAGAGGAGACAGGTGGTTTTAACCTTGCTGTATATGTGGAGAGAGGAGATAGGTGGTTTTAACCTGGCTGTATATGTAGAGAGAGGAGACAGGTGTTTTTAACCTGGCTGTATATGTAGAGAGAGGAGACAGGTGGTTTTAACCTGGCTGTATATGTGGAGAGAGGAGACCGGTGGTTTTAACCTGGCTGTATATGTGGAGAGAGGAGACAGGTGGTTTTAACCTGGCTGTATATGTGGAGAGAGGAGACAGGTGGTTTTAACCTGGCTGTATATGTGGAGAGAGGAGACAGGTGGTTTTAACCTGGCTGTATATGTGGAGAGAGGAGACAGGTGGTTTTAACCTGGCTGTATATGTGGAGAGAGGAGACAGGTGGTTTTAACCTGGCTGTATATGTGGAGAGAGGAGACAGGTGGTTTTAACCTGGCTGTATATGTGGAGAGAGGAGACAGGTGGTTTTAACCTGGCTGTATATGTAGAGAGAGGAGACAGGTGGTTTTAACCTGGCTGTATATGTAGAGAGAGGAGACAGGTGGTTTTAACCTGGCTGTATATGTGGAGAGAGGAGACAGGTGGTTTTAACCTGGCTGTATATGTAGAGAGAGGAGACAGGTGGTTTTAACCTGGCTGTATATGTAGAGAGAGGAGACAGGTGGTTTTAACCTGGCTGTATATGTGGAGAGAGGAGACCGGTGGTTTTAACCTGGCTGTATATGTGGAGAGAGGAGACAGGTGGTTTTAACCTGGCTGTATATGTGGAGAGAGGAGACAGGTGGTTTTAACCTGGCTGTATATGTGGAGAGAGGAGACAGGTGGTTTTAACCTGGCTGTATATGTGGAGAGAGGAGACAGGTGGTTTTAACCTGGTTGTATACTGTATGTGGAGAGAGGAGACACATGGTTTTAACCTGGCTGTATATGTGGAGAGAGGAGACAGGTGGTTTTAACCTGGCTGTATATGTGGAGAGAGGAGACAGGTGGTTTTAACCTGGCTGTATATGTAGAGAGAGGAGACAGGTGGTTTTAACCTGGCTGTATATGTGGAGAGAGGAGACAGGTGGTTTTAACATGGCTGTATATGTGGAGAGAGGAGAAAGGTGGTTTTAACATGGCTGTATATGTGGAGAGAGGAGACAGGTGGTTTTAACCTGGCTGTATATGTGGAGAGAGGAGACAGGTGGTTTTAACCTGGCTGTATATGTGGAGAGAGGAGACAGGTGGTTTTAACCTGGCTGTATACTGTATGTGGAGAGAGGAGACAGGTGGTTTTAACATGGCTGTATATGTGGAGAGAGGAGACAGGTGGTTTTAACCTGGCTGTATATGTGGAGAGAGGAGACAGGTGGTTTTAACCTGGCTGTATATGTGGAGAGAGGAGACAGGTGGTTTTAACCTGGCTGTATATGTGGAGAGAGGAGACAGGTGGTTTTAACATGGCTGTATATGTGGAGAGAGGAGACAGGTGGTTTTAACCTGGCTGTATACTGTATGTGGAGAGAGGAGACAGGTGGTTTTAACCTGGCTGTATATGTGGAGAGAGGAGACAGGTGGTTTTAACCTGGTTGTATACTGTATGTGGAGAGAGGAGACACATGGTTTTAACCTGGCTGTATATGTGGAGAGAGGAGACAGGTGGTTTTAACCTGGCTGTATATGTGGAGAGAGGAGACAGGTGGTTTTAACCTGGCTGTATATGTAGAGAGAGGAGACAGGTGGTTTTAACATGGCTGTATATGTGGAGAGAGGAGACAGGTGGTTTTAACCTGGCTGTATATGTGGAGAGAGGAGACAGGTGGTTTTAACATGGCTGTATATGTGGAGAGAGGAGACAGGTGGTTTTAACCTGGCTGTATACTGTATGTGGAGAGAGGAGACAGGTGGTTTTAACATGGCTTTATATGTGGACAGAGGAGACAGGTGGTTTTAACCTGGCTGTATACTGTATGTGGAGAGAGGAGACAGGTGGTTTTAAACTGGCTGTATATGTGGAGAGAGGAGACAGGTGGTTTTAACCTGGCTGTATATGTGGAGAGAGGAGACAGGTGGTTTTAACATGGCTGTATATGTGGAGAGAGGAGACAGGTGGTTTTAACCTGGCTGTATACTGTATGTGGATTGAGGAGACAGGTGGTTTTAACATGGCTGTATATGTGGAGAGAGGAGACAGGTGGTTTTAACATGGCTGTATATGTGGAGAGAGGAGACAGGTGGTTTTAACCTGGCTGTATATGTGGAGAGACGAGACAGGTGGTTTTAACATGGCTGTATATGTGGAGAGAGGAGACAGGTGGTTTTAACCTGGCTGTATATGTAGAGAGAGGAGACAGGTGGTTTTAACATGGCTGTATATGTGGAGAGAGGAGACAGGTGGTTTTAACCTGGCTGTATATGTGGAGAGAGGAGACAGGTGGTTTTAACATGGCTGTATATGTGGAGAGAGGAGACAGGTGGTTTTAACATGGCTGTATATGTGGAGAGAGGAGACAGGTGGTTTTAACCTGGCTGTATATGTGGAGAGAGGAGACAGGTGGTTTTAACCTGGCTGTATATGTGGAGAGAGGAGACAGGTGGTTTTAACCTGGCTGTATACTGTATGTGGAGAGAGGAGACAGGTGGTTTTAACCTGGCTGTATATGTGGAGAGAGGAGACAGGTGGTTTTAACCTGGCTGTATATGTGGAAAGAGGAGACAGGTGGTTTTAATCTGGCTGTATATGTGGAGAGAGGAGACAGGTGGTTTTAACCTGGCTGTATATGTGGAGAGAGGAGACAGGTGGTTTTAACCTGGCTGTATATGTGGAGAGAGGAGACAGGTGGTTTTAACCTGGCTGTATACTGTTTGTGGAGAGAGGAGACAGGTGGTTTTAACCTGGCTGCATATGTGGAGAGAGGAGACAGGTGGTTTTAACCTGGCTGTATACTGTATGTGGAGAGAGGAGACAGGTGGTTTTAACCTGGCTGTATATGTGGAGAGAGGAGACAGGTGGTTTTAACATGGCTGTATATGTGGAGAGAGGAGACAGGTGGTTTTAACCTGGCTGTATATGTAGAGAGAGGAGACAGGTGGTTTTAACATGCCAGTCTCTCTTTCTCTCTCACTCTCGCCCTCGCTCTCTCTGTCTCTCTCTCTCTCTGCTCCTCAAAGTACAGCTCCTCTCAGATACTGTATAGAAAGATGGACAGATAGATATCAAGGGACCGTGAAAGATAGCAGGGGCAAAAGGAGAGAGGAGACTGTGATAGATGTAAGGGAATGAAAGGCTATAGTAGAGGAGACAGTGGCGAGACCATTTAGGGGGAGATTGAGCTACAGAGAGAGTGATGAGGGAAGGGAATGAAGGGAAGAGGTGAAGAGGGGAACGGAAGGTAAAGTCAGTGAAATAGTGACAAGGACAGACTAGACAGGAGGAAGTCAGGCGGAGTTGAGTCGGACGAGGAGGAGAATGACGTGCGTGATAAGCCAGAATGACACAAATGTCACCAAGTCTCACATGCTCTCTCTTTCTCTCTCCCTCTCTCTGCCTTTCTCTCTCTCCTACAGGGCTGAAACCTAGTGGAATGATCTCTACCTTTCTGAATCCTTTCCTTGTCAGTCAGGAGTCACAGTTCCCACCATGGGGAATAAAGACAAACTGCTAGCATCCAGCACCCCAATACTGACCACCTCTCTACCCCTGCAGAGTGACCCCCCCACAAGGAGCCCAACCACCAGTGCTGCAATTGTTCCAGTGAGAGATGTGTACAATGCACTCTTCTGATTATAACCGCATCCAATGGGATTTAATGAAACCTAGAGGTTTGGTGTGTTGATGCCAGCGCCACAGCTTGTAGAGGATCTTGAACTTCGGGGGACGTGTCTCCTTGGAAGGGAATACTCAATTGTGACTCTCCTCCAGAAAACTACATGGGATTGTGGTACATGGGTGGATTTATCGGCTGTACATCCTGTCTAGATTATGGGACTTTACTCGGTTCACTTCAAAGTTCTGCGTCTGTTCCAGACCGGTTCCTCAGCAGAACCAAGTAGTTGACATTCCCCCCTTGGGAATCCCGCCTTCTGATTTGTTTGGGGGCTTATTTTTTAAAGGAACAATTTCCCCTCCACTTTTCACTTTTTCTGGTATTCCTCCTTTCCCCCCACCTCTTCATCCATTGAGGAGGAATATATTATGAAACAAGTCCATTCTTTCTGATCCTCCCTTGGTGACAGAGAGAAAAGAGGGACAAACTGCCCTGAATAGATAACGAGGAAGGAGAGAGAGAACGGAGAAGAGAAGGAGATAGGGAAACACAGAGAGAGAGAGAGAGAGAGAGAGAGAGAGAGACGAGATAGAGAGAGAGAGAGAAGAGAGAGAAAGAGAGAGAGAGAGAGAGAGAGAGAGAGAGAGAGAGAGAGATAATTAACTGAGATTTGTCAGAAACCTTCTAGAGACTTCCTGCCTCAGCCTAATTTAGTCTGTCTGTCTCTTAGATCCGCTGGAAGCTGATTGGTTGGTCGGCTATTTGGTTGCACGATGGGCAGAGAAAGAGGCAGAATTCTGACCGGGGGGGGTAGCTGAGCACTAGAGGAGGGTAAAAGGTCCCGCTGTACACCCCTGGACCGGAACTGGATGGCTCTTAAACAGACAGACAGACAGTAAACTGGGAGGCATTGTAAACAAGCATTACAAACAGACAGTCGTCATTGTCATTCCAGACTGTGTGTGTGTGAGAGAGAGAGAGAGAGAGAGAGAGAGAGAGAGAGAAAGAGAGAAAGAGGGAGATAGAGGTAGAGAAGAGAGAAGCAGTCAGTCCTGTGTTGGGTTTGGTGCTGCCTGTCTGCCTGACGGGGACTGAGAGCGAGCGACGCAGCAATTAGAGGATCTGACTGCATCCCCCTCAGCCTCAGCCTCCACTGGCAAGACTAGACAGAAACAAACAAACAAACAAGTAGGGGGACTGCTACTAGAAGGGAAGGACAGGTTAGATAGATGTAGTGACAGCAAGAGTGAGAGAGAGAGGGAAGGAAAGAGAAAAGTAGACAGTGGAAAGGAGAGGGATAGAGAGCAGGTGTCTGAAATCCTCTCCCTCTGCTCGTCATTTTCTCTTCTGTTTCCCCCTCTTCTTCTGGGAGACGTATTGGATTTAGACAGCGGTACTCGGAGCCGTCGAGGCCTTCTGCCGGGGAAGGAAACGAGGGAAGGAGAGAGAGAAAGGGAAGGAGGGGGGCCCTTTTGGATTGAAACAGACACATTTTTCAACCCTTGTGTTTCATTTGACCAAGAGGCTCCTTCCACGTCTAGCTCCACTGAGGAGAGGGAGAGAGATAAAGAAAGGGAAGAAGACAGCTCAATACCTTTTCTTTTCCTCCTTCTGTCTTTTACTCTCTACTTTTGTTGAGGGTGTCTGAAGATTTTTTCTATCCTCATTTGTTGCTTTTTCTCTTCACCTCCAAAAGGAATATTGTTGCCCAGCTATCACAGTCCAAGTACCGGAATCTTCCGTCTTGTCCTCTCTCTCTCAGCCCCCCACCCCTACACGGAGACAATCCGGAACGCTCTGACAGCCCCACAAGTCGTCCCCCCCCCCCCCCCCCCCCCAACAGTGGATTCTATCTCCATGCCTGTCGAGGGCTGTGCTGACTGGCTACTACACACATATATGGTACACCGCTTCTGATATCGTCTGACTCATTCTGTAAGTAGGACTCTTCTTTACCTGTGTTGTGTGTGACTGTATGTACATGTATGTATCGTTTGTCCGTGCTTAGTTAATGTCATGCTCTGTTTCCTAGCCATAGCATTTTTCTGCAGCGTTGGTTTTACTCTGCCTTCAAACCGATACGACTCTGGTTGCCTTTGCTGCCTCAGCTGGAGGCACTTTCTGTGTGTGTGTGTGTGTGTGTGTGTGTGTGTGTGTCTGTGTGTCTGTGTGTCTGTGTGTGCGTGTGTCTCTCTCTCTCTGTGTGTGTGTGTGTGTGTGTGTGTGTGTGTGTGTGTGTGTGTGTGTGTGTGTGTGTGTGTGTAAGAGGTGCAGCAAAATCAGAGTGGTGTGAGAGTAGGGACTGGTTTTAAGTGTTGTGTGTGTGATGTGTGTACGTCCTACTGTAAGTCTGCCTGGGGTTAATTTGGACTAATTAGTGATGTGTATTTTTGCTTCTCAGAGCAGTTTTGTGTTCTTTGTCAGTGCATACATTTATTAGAGTGAGAGAAAGATGACGACCAGAATGTGGAGAGAGGGAGAGGGAGGGAGAGAGAGGGGGGAGAGAGGAGAGAGAGAGAGAGCATGACAGATTCTGTTTCTCGCTGTCTGGCTAGCACTGAGGCTTATCCACTTGCTTTTCAGTGTACAGTTTACTATCAATTTCACTCATTGTGCTAGCCTACTGTTTCTATGTCCAATATTTCCAACAGACTGAGCCTCTCAAAGAGCTAAAATCTCTCCTGTATGCTTCTGAGTGTCCATAGTGTCAGTTTCCATCTTCTGTGTGCCATTGTCTCCAATTTACAATGTTGTCTTTAGATTATAGGCTTGACAAACATGGCAGCCTCCTACTGTGTGTCCATGTTCCCATAGCTCATCCATCTCCACAGGCTCCCAACACATCTTTATACAGTCCCCCATCCACCCTGCACTGGGAAACGCTCAATCAAGATAGTCCCTTCAAACAGACCAATGAACTGTGAATAACGCCATTACACGCACAACTCTCTCCCGCCACTGAGAGAGGAGGAGGGAGGGAGAGGTAGGGAGAGAGAGATGATGGAGTGAGGGAGGGATGGAGGAGAGACAGGGAGAGAGGGGTGGGAATAAGGGGAGGGAGAGATTGAGAAAGGATGAGGGAGAGAGGAAGAGAGAAAGGGGCAGAGGAATAGGCAGAAAAAGAGAGGGAGGATGGATAAATAGATGGAGGAGGGATGCAGAAGGAACGAGGGGGAGGGATAGAGGAGCCTGTAGGGTCTGTGGAGCAGGAAAAGACCTCTGCTTCATGTGACCACTGATGGGCTTAGTAAGGCCCTGCATTGTTCACACTGTTGGTCAGCCCAGGAGAATTAAGATGACTAAATAATACCATTACTGCAGAAGCACAGAGATAACATAACACTGCTTTCCTTTCTCTGCTCCAGAATAGGCTGGAGAGGACAGGAGGAGTGAGCTTCAGTGTGTTGCAAAAGGAATGTCATAATACCTATAGATACAGTGCATTCGTAAAGTATTCAGACCCTTTGAATGTTTCCACATTTTGTTACCTTACAGCCTTATTCTAAAATTGGCTAAATTGTTTCCCCCCCTCATTAATCTACACACAATACCCCATAATGACAAAGCAAAAACAGGTTTTTAGAAATGTTAGCATATAAAAAATAAAAAATAAACATTTACATAAGTATTCAGACCCTTTACTCCGTACTTTGTTGAAACGTCTTTGGCAGCGATTACAGCCTTGAGTCTTCTTGGGTATGACGCTACAAGCTTGGCACCCCGGTATTTGGGGTGTTTCTCCCATTCTTCTCTGCAGATCCTCTCAAACTCTGTCAGATTGGATGGGGATTGTCACTTTACAATTATTTTCAGGTCTCACCAGAGATATTCAATCAGGTTCAAGTCCGGGCTCTGTCTGGGCCACGTAAGGACATTCAGAGACTTGTCCCGAAGCCACTCTTGTGTTGTCTTGGCTATGTGGTTAGAATCATTGTCCAGTTGCAAGGTGAACCTTTGCCCAGTCTGAGGTCCTGAGCGCTCTGGAGAAGGCTCTCTGTACTTTGCTTCATTCATCTTTCCCTCAGTCCTGACTAGTCTCCCAGTCCCTGCCGCTGAAAAACATCCCCACAGCATGATGCTGCCACCACCATGCTTCACCGTAGGGATAGTGCCAAGTTTCCTCCAGACATGACACTTGGCATTCAGACCAAATAGATCAATCTTGATTTCATCAGAACAGAGAATCTTGTTTCTCATGGTCTGAGAGTCCTTTAGGTGCCGTTTGGGAAACTCCAAGCGAGCTGTCATGTGCCTTTTACTGAGGAGTGGCTTCCGTCTGGCCACTCTACCATAAAGGCCTGATTGGTGGAGTGCTGCAGAGATGGTTGTCCTTCTGGAAGCTTCTCCCATCTCCACAGAGGAACTTTAGAGCTCTGTCAGAGTCAACTAACTGACCAAGGCTCATCTCCCCCGATTGCTCAGTTTGGCTGTGTGGCCAGCACTAGGAAGAGTCTTAATGGTTCCAAACTTCTTCCATTTAAGAACGATATAGGCCACTGTCTTCTTGGGGACCTTCAATGCTGCAGACATTTTTTGGTACCCTTCCTTCTGTGCCTCGACACAATTCTATCTCGGAGCTCTACGGACAATTCCTTCGACCTCATGACTTGGTGTTTGCTCTGATATGCACTGTCAACTGTGGGACCTTATGTAGACAGGTGTGTGCCTTTCCAAATCATGTCCAATCAATTGAATTTACCACAGGCGAACACCAATGTAGTTGTAGAAACATCTCAAGGATGATCAATGGAAACAGGATGCACCTGAGCTGAATTTCGAGTCTCATAGCAAAGGGTCTAAATACTTATGTAAATAAGGTACAGTGCCTTGCGAAAGTATTCGGCCCCCTTGAACTTTGTGACCTTTTGCCACATTTCAGGCTTCAAACATAAAGATATAAAACTGTATTTTTTTGTGAAGAATCAACAACAAGTGGGACACAATCATGAAGTGGAACGACATTTATTGGATATTTCAAACTTTTTTAACAAATCAAAAACTGAAAAATTGGGCGTGCAAAATTATTCAGCCCCTTTACTTTCAGTGCAGCAAACTCTCTCCAGAAGTTCAGTGAGAATCTCTGAATGATCCAATGTTGACCTAAATGACTAATGATGATAAATACAATCTACCTGTGTGTAATCAAGTCTCCGTATAAATGCACCTGCACTGTGATAGTCTCAGAGGTCCGTTAAAAGCGCAGAGAGCATCATGAAGAACAAGGAAAACACCAGGCAGGTCCGAGATACTGTTGTGAAGAAGTTTAAAGCCGGATTTGGATACAAAAAGATTTCACAAGCTTTAAACATCCCAAGGAGTACTGTGCAAGCGATAATATTGAAATTGAAGGAGTATCAGACCACTGCAAATCTACCAAGACCTGGCCGTCCCTCTAAACTTTCAGCTCATACAAGGAGAAGACTGATCAGAGATGCAGCCAAGAGGCCCATGATCACTCTGGATGAACTGCAGAGATCTACAGCTGAGGTGGGAGACTCTGTCCATAGGACAACAATCAGTCGTATATTGCACAAATCTGGCCTTTATGGAAGAGTGGCAAGAAGAAAGCCATTTCTTAAAGATATCCATAAAAAGTGTTGTTTAAAGTTTGCCACAAGCCACCTGGGAGACACACCAAACATGTGGAAGAAGGTGCTCTGGTCAGATGAAACCAAAATTGAACTTTTTGGCAACAATGCAAAACGTTATGTTTGGCGTAAAAGCAACACAGCTCATCACCCTGAACACACTGTCAAACATAGTGGTGGCAGCATCATAGTTTGGGCCTGCTTTTCTTCAGCAGGGACAGGGAAGATGGTTAAAATTGATGGGAAGATGGATGGAGCCAAATACAGGACCATTCTGGAAGAAAACCTGATGGAGTCTGCAAAAGACCTGAGACTGGGACGGAGATTTGTCTTCCAACAAGACAATGATCCAAAACATAAAGCAAAATCTACAATGGAATGGTTCAAAAATAAACATATCCAGGTGTTAGAATGGCCAAGTCAAAGTCCAGACCTGAATCCAATCGAGAATCTGTGGAAAGAACTGAAAACTGCTGTTCACAAATGCTCTCCATCCAACCTCACTGAGCTCGAGCTGTTTTGCAAGGAGGAATGGGAAAAAATTTCAGTCTCTCGATGTGCAAAACTGATAGAGACATACCCCAAGCGACTTACAGCTGTAATCGCAGCAAAAGGTGGCGCTACAAAGTATTAACTTAAGGGGGCTGAATAATTTTGCACGCCCAATTTTTCAGTTTTTGATTTGTTAAAAAAGTTTGAAATATCCAATAAATGTCGTTCCACTTCATGATTGTGTCCCACTTGTTGTTGATTCTTCACAAAAAAACACAGTTTTATATCTTTATGTTTGAAGCCTGAAATGTGGCAAAAGGTCGCAAAGTTCAAGGGGGCCGAATACTTTCGCAAGGCACTGTATATACAGTTCCTTGCAAAATATTCATCCCCCTTGTTGTTTTTCCTATTTTGTTGCATTACAACCTGTAATTTAAATGGATTTTTATTTGGATTTCATGTAACGGACAATATTCCAAATTGGTGAAGTGAAATGAAAAAAAATGACTTGTTTCAAAAAATAAAAAAAATAAAAACCTGAAAAGTGGTGCGTGCGTATGTCTTCACCCCCTTTGCTATGAAGCACCTAAAAAAGATCTGGTGCAAACAATTACCTTCAGAAGTCACATAATTAGTTAAATAAAGTCCACCTGTGTACAATCTAAGTGTCACATGATCTCAGTATACATACACCTGTTCTGAAAGGCCCCAGAGTCTGCAACACCACTAAGCAAGGGGCACCACCAAGCAAGCGGCACCATGAAGACCAAGGAGCTCTCCAAACAGGTCAGGGACAAAGTACAGATCAGGGTTGAGTTATAAAAAATATCAGAAACTTTGAACATCTTACAGAGCACCATTAAAACCATTATTAAAAATGGAAAGAATATGGCACCACAACAAACCTGCCAAGTGAGGGCCACCCACCAAAACTCGCAGACCAGGCAAGGAGGGCATTAATCAGAGAGGCAACAAGGAGACCAAAGATAACCCTGAAAGAGCTGCAAAGCTCCACAGCGGAGATTGGAGTATCTGTCCATAGGACCACTTTAAGCCGTACACTCCACAGAACTGGGCTTTGCGGAAGAGTGGCCAGAAAAAAGCCATTGCTTAAAGAAAAAAAATAAGCAAACACCTTTTGTCACGCCCTGACCTTAGAGATCCTGTTTATGTCTATATTTTGGTTTGGTCAGGGTGTGATTTGGGGTGGGTATTCTATGTTCTATTATTTATATTTCTATGTTTTGGCCGGGTAGGGTTCTCATTCAGGGACAGCTGTCTATCGTTGTCTCTGATTGAGAACCATACTTAGGTAGCCCTTTTTTCCACCTGTCTTTGTGGGAGGTTGACTTTGTTTATGGCACATAGCCTTTAGCCTCGGTTTGTTTTGTAGTGTTTATTGTTTTGTTTCTAATAAAAATTAAATGTACGCTCACCAAGCTGCGCCTTGGTCCTCTTCTTTCAACGGCCGTGACAGAACTTCCCACCGCAAAAGGACCAAGCAGCATGGCCAGGAGTATGAGACAACCTGGGAGGAGGTAGAGAGGTGGTCGGTCGACCCAGGGAGAGCGCCAGAGCCCGCATGTGATTCAATTGAGCGGAGAAGGGAGTCGGCGAGACGTACACGGTTAGCGAGGAAGCCCGAGAGGCAGCCCCCCAAAAAATGTTTTTGGGGGCACATGGGGAGTTTGGCGTCAGGTTGGAGACCTGAGACAATTCCCCTTGCTTACCGTGGCGAGCGTCATACTGGTCAGGCACCATGTTATGCAGTGGAGCGCACGGTGTCTCCAGTGCGCGTTCACAGCCCGGTGCGCTACATCCCAGCTCCTCGCATCTGCCGGGCTAGGGTGAGCATCCAGCCAGAACGGGTTGTGCCAGCTCTAAGCTCGAGACCTCCAGTGCGCCTCCACTGCCCAGTGTATCCGGTGCCTCTGCCAAGGACAAAGCCTGGTGAGTCCTGTGCCTGCGCCCAGAGCCAGGCCTCCTGTGTGTCTCTCCACTCCAGTGATGATCCATGGCAAGAAGCCTCCAGTGATGATCCATGGCAAGAAGCCTCCAGTGATGATCCATGGCAAGAAGCCTCCAGTGATGATCCATGGCAAGAAGCCTCCAGTGATGATCCATGGCACGAAGCCTCCAGTGATGATCCATGGCACGAAGCCTCCAGTGATGATCCATGGCATGAAGCCTCCAGTGATGATCCATGGCAAGAAGCCTCCAGTGATGATCCATGGCACGAAGCCTCCAGTGATGATCCATGGCACGAAGCCTCCAGTGATGATCCATGGCACGAAGCCTCCAGTGATGATCCTTGGCACGAAGCCTCCAGTGATGATCCATGGCAAGAAGCCTCCAGTGAGGAGTCATGGCACGAAGCCTCCAGTGAGGAGTCATGGCACGAAGCCTACAACGACGGTCTCCAGTCCGGAGCCTCCAGCGACGGTCTCCAATCCGGAGCCTCCTTCAGAATTGAAGGGATGATGGATGGCGCTAAATACAGGGAAATTCTTGAGGGAAACCAGTTTCAGTCTTCCAGAGATTTGAGACTGGGACGGAGGTTCAACTTCCAGCAGGACAATGACCCTAAGCATACTGTTAATGCAACACTCGAGTGATTTTAAACTTTAAATGTCTTAGAATTGCCTAGTCAAAGCCCAGACCTCAATCCAATTGAGATTCTGTAATATGACTTAAAGATTGCTGTACACCAGGGGAACCCATCCAACTTGAAGGAGCTGGAGCAGTTTTACCTTGAAGAATGGGCAAAAATCCCAGTGGCTAGATGTGCCAAGCTTTTAGACATACTCCAAGAGACTTGCAGCTGTAATTCCTGCAAAAGGTGTCTCTACAAAGTATTGACTTGGGGGGGGGGAATAGTTATGCATGCTCAAGTTTTCTGTTGTTTTGTCTTATTTCTTGTTTGTTACACAATAAAAAATACTTTGCATCTTCAAGGTGGTAGGCATGTTGTGTAAATCAAATGAAACAAACCCCACAAAAATATATTTTATTTCCAGGTTCTAAGGCAACAAAACAGGAAAAATGCCAAGGGGGGTGAATACTTTCGCAAGCCACTGTTATATATACGTTTTAATAAATTTGATAAAATGTCTAAAAACCTGTTTACACTTTGTCATTGTGGGATATTGAGTGTAGATTGGGATTACATTTTTTAAAATCCATTTTAGAATTAGGCTGTAACGTAACAAAATGTGGAAAAAGTCAAGGGGTCTGAATACTTTCTGAATGCACTGTGTAATGCCTACACAATGCTGTCATAACAACTGACATGTAACCATGTACCCTTGTACCTCTCACTTCTGACAGTGTTATGTACTGTAACTAGGTTGGCACGTGGTTTGACATGTATACAGTGACATGTAGTTAAGACCAAGGCTTCATTCTTTTGGATCCATTTTGGGATCAACATTTTTATTTTAGGTTGTATGGATGCTGTAGCATTAACTGATCCTTCTAACATAGTTGACAGGCTCTAATACGCTAATACTACTACTACTATCACCACCATGTACCATCACCACCAGACATGGTGGTGATAGTAGTAGTAGTAGTAGAGTTTATAACCAGGGCACCAGGTTTGGTCTGATGGTGATAGTATTAGTAGTAGAAATATAACCAGGGCCCCAGGTTTGGTCTGATGGTGATAGTATTAGTAGTAGAGTTTATAACCAGGGCACCAGGTTTGGTCTGATGGTGATAGTATTAGTAGTAGAAATATAACCAGGGCCCCAGGTTTGGTCTGATGGTGATAGTATTAGTAGTAGAAATATAACCAGGGCCCCAGGTTTGGTCTGATGGTGATAGTATTAGTAGTAGAAATATAACCAGGGCCCCAGGTTTGGTCTGATGGTGATAGTATTAGTAGTAGAAATATAACCAGGGCCCCAGGTTTGGTCTGATGGTGATAGTATTAGTAGTAGAAATATAACCAGGGCCCCAGGTTTGGTCTGATGGTGATAGTATTAGTAGTAGAAATATAACCAGGGCCCCAGGTTTGGTCTGATGGTGATAGTATTAGTAGTAGAAATATAACCAGGGCCCCAGGTTTGGTCTGGTGGTGATAGTATTAGTAGTAGAAATATAACCAGGGCCCCAGGTTTGGTCTGGTGGTGATAGTATTAGTAGTAGAAATATAACCAGGGCCCCAGGTTTGGTCTGGTGGTGATAGTATTAGTAGTAGAAATATAACCAGGGCCCCAGGTTTGGTCTGGTGGTGTCACGTACGTGAGGAGAGACGGACCAAGGCGCAGTGGATGTTGAGTTCCACATATTTATTATAAAGTGACTTAGCAAGAACAAAACAATAAATCAATAAACTAACAACGAAACGTGACTATGTGGTGCACATGCACAAAACACAAAATAATATTCCACAAATGCAGGTGGGGAAACAACCTACCTAAATATGATCCCCAGTCAGAGGCAACGATAAACAGCTGCCTCTAATTGGGGACCATATTAGCACCCACATAGAAATATCTATACTAGATCACCCCCTAGTCACGCCCTGACCTACTACACCATAGAGAACTAAGGGCTCTCTATGGTCAGGTTGTGACAGGTGGTGATAGTAGTAGGTGTATTAGAGTTTATAACCAGGGCCCCAGGTTTGGTCTGGTCAAGTGGTTAGAATAAAACACATTCTTCTCACTTTCAGATGTAGGATGAATATGATATAGCCTTACCTAATCCTTTCTCTTGGAGAAATCTCCACTCTCCATTCCTCTTATCTCAATGTTCTGCACTGAATCTCCACTCTCTACTCCTCTTATCTCATTGTTCTCCACTCTCTACTCCTCTTATATTATATCTCAATGTTCTGCACTGAATCTCCACTCCTCTTATTTCAGTGTTCTACGCTGAATCTCCTCTCTATTCCTCTTAACTCAAATCAAATCAAATCAAATCACATTTTATTTGTCACATACACATGGTTAGCAGATGTTAATGTGAGTGTAGCGAAATGCTTGTGCTTCTAGTTCCGACAATGCAGTAATAACCAACGAGTAATCTAGCTAACAATTCCAAAACTACTACCTTATAGACACAAGTGTAAGGGGATAAAGAATATGTACATAAAGATATATGAATGAGTGATGGTACAGAGCGGCATAGGCAAGATACAGTAGATGGTATTGAGGGCAGTATATACATATGAGATGAGTATGTAAACAAAGTGGCATAGTTAAAGTGGCTAGTGATACATGTATTACATAAAGATGCAGTAGATGATATAGAGTACAGTATATACGTATACATATGAGATGAATAATGTAGGGTATGTAAACATTATATTAGGTAGCATTGTTTAAAGTGGCTAGTGATATATTTGACATCATTTCCCATCAATTCCCATTATTAAAGTGGCTGGAATTGAGTCAGTGTGTTGGCAGCAGCCACTCAATGTTAGTGGTGGCTGTTTAACAGTCTGATGGCCTTGAGATGGAAGCTGTTTTTAAGTCTCTCGGTCCCAGCTTTGATGCACCTGTACTGACCTCGCCTTCTGGATGATAGCGGGGTGAACAGGCAGTGGCTCGGGTGGTTGTTGTCCTTGATGATCTTTATGGCCTTCCTGTGACATCGGGAGGTGTAGGTGTCCTGGAGGGCAGGTAGTTTGCCCCAGGTGATGCGTTGTGCAGACCTCACTACCCTCGGGAGAGCCTTACGGTTGTGGGCAGAGCTGTTGCCGTAACAGGCGGTGATACAGCCCGACAGGATGCTCTCGATTGTGCATCTGTAGAAGTTTGTGAGTGCTTTTGGTGACAAGCCAAATTACTTCAGCCTCCTGAGGTTGAAGAGGCGCTGCTGCGCCTTCTTCACGATGCTGTCTGTGTGGGTGGACCAATTCAGTTTGTCTGTGATGTGTACGCCGAGGAACTTAAAACTTACTACCCTCTCCACTACTGTTCCATCGATGTGGATAGGGGGGTGTTCCCTCTGCTGTTTCCTGAAGTCCACAATCATCTCCTTAGTTTTGTTGACGTTGAGTGTGAGGTTATTTTCCTGACACCACACTCCGAGGGCCCTCACCTCCTCCCTGTAGGCCGTCTCGTCGTTGTTGGTAATCAAGCCTACCACTGTTGTGTCGTCCGCAAACTTGATGATTGAGTTGGAGGCGTGCGTGGCCACGCAGTCGTGGGTGAACAGGGAGTACAGGAGAGGGCTCAGAACGCACCCTTGTGGGTGGGGCCCCAGTGTTGAGGATCAGCGGGGTGGAGATGTTGTTACCTACCCTCACCATCTGGGGGCGGCCCGTCAGGAAGTCCAGTACCCAGTTGCATAGGGCGGGGTCGAGCCTGGATCGAGACCCAGGGTCTCGAGCTTGATGACGAGCTTGGAGGGCACTATGGTGTTAAATGCCGAGCTGTAGTCGATGAACAGCATTCTCACATAGGTATTCCTCTTGTCCAGATGGGTTAGGGCAGTGTGCAGTATGGTTGAGATTGCATAGTCTGTGGACCTATTTGGGCGGTAAGTAAATTGGAGTGGGTCTAGGGTGTCAGGTAGGGTGTCAGGTAGGGTGGAGGTGATATGGTCCTTGACTAGTCTCTCAAAGCACTTCATGATGACGGAAGTGAGTGCTACGGTAGTCGTTTAGCTCAGTTACCTTAGCTTTCTTGGGAACAGGAACAATTTTCTCATTGTTCTACACTGAATCTCCACCTCCATTCCTCTTATCTCAATGTTCTGCACTGAATCTCCACTCTCTACTCCTCTTATCTCAATGTTCTGCACTGAATCTCCACTCTCTACTCCTCTTATCTCAATGTTCTGCACTGAATTTCCACTCTCTACTCCTCTTATCTCAATGTTCTGCACTGAATCTCCACTCTCTACTCCTCTTATCTCAATGTTCTGCACTGAATTTCCACTCCCTACTCCTCTTATCTCATTGTTCTCCACTCTCTACTCCTCTCATCTCAATGTTCTACATTGAATCTCCACTCTCTACTCCTCTTATCTCATTGTTCTACATTGAATCTCCACTCTCTACTCCTCTTATCTCATTGTTCTACACTGAATCTCCACTCTCTACTCCTCTTATCTCAATGTTCTACACGGAATCTCTACTCCTCTTATCTCAATGTTCTACACTGAATCTCTACTCCTCTTATCTCAATGTTCTACACTGAATTTTCACTCTCTACTCGTCTTATTTCTATGTTCTACACTGAATCTCCACTGGGGAACTGCAGTGGGGTCTGAATAAATGGGGTCCTCAGAAATTCTGTCTGAATAAATGGGGTCCCCAGAAATTCTGTCTGAATAAATGGGGTCCCCAGAAATTCTGTCTGCATAAATGGGGTCCCCAGAAATTCTGTCTGAATAAATGGGGTCCCCGCTGAAAAAGTTTGAATAGTACTGCTCTAACCTCTCCAGCTGGGACCCACAGTCATCAGCCAGCCACCAGCTGCATGAATCACTGCTTCACTAATGGTAAAGGGTTCACATGAGGGACACCAACCCAAACCCTGCAGCATACAACTCATGATTAGCCAGTCGATCTAAAGATCAGCACTCTAGTTTGTACAGTTAATTAAAGCTTCACAGGGGGTGATGTTGTTTGTTCATTCACTGGGCTCCAGTGTAGTTGGCACACACACAATGAAATATGAAATTAAAAGAATGTCTTAACATCCAGTCTAAACACGTTGTAGATGATCCCAGGTTTGTATGTAATCTAGCAACGTCTCGGTCCATGTCTTCACCAGGCTTGATCACAATAAATGACCTAATCTGGTAAGGGACATAAGAGCTACACAGTACAGAGATAACTAGTGTAAGAGCTACAGAGGAATTAAACCTAACATCACAGACGATCCTACAGTTTGACTTGATGAGGTGGACACTAATTGCTCTACCCTTTAATATTAGGCTTTGTGTAATCTCTCTCTGTACTGTACTGCACTGCACTGCAGCACCAATCTCCTGCCTGCTGCCTCCTGTCTGCCAGTGGCACCAGCGCGATGCGAGGCCGTCCAGCCCATCGGCCCCATATAAAAGCCCAGCTCCTCATTGCCTAATGGAGCAGAAGGAATGGGCATGTTTGTATAGCTGGCTGTCAGCTCCTGGCTGGCGTGTCGTGCTCAGGGAGAGACTAGAGGGAGGGGGGAATTGGGTGATGGGCATTAGGGTGCACCACCCGGTGACATGCTGCTCCCTCCTGCCTGGGTTGTGTGGTCCGTCCTCCGTAAAGTAAAGTGAAGGCTGCTAATAGCCTTCTCTGTTAATGTGGTCATTACAATTAGATAGCGGATGGTCTTTGGGTGCGTGTGTGTGCCTGTGTGTTCATGTGTGTCTATGACTGTCTCTGTCTCGTGTGTGTCTGTGTGTCTGTGTCTGTGTAAAAGGGGTTGATATGCTGTTAAAGAGAAACAGGGTAGTGTGTCCTTCAGACTTGCAGTAGTATAATAGGTTTATAAAGGACTGTAGGCAGTGGTTCTCTCTGTTACAATTCATAGAATAGATCAGTATCAAATCAGTTTAATCAGGTTTTAGAATAATATTAAACACGGTTTAGTGCTCGTGTGACAAATCAAATCAAATCAAATTGTATTTGTCACATACACATGGTTAGCAGATGTTAATGCGAGTGTAGCGAAATGCTTGTGCTTCTAGTTCCGACAATGCAGTAATAACCAACGAGTAATCTAACCTAACAATTCCAAAACTGCTCCCTTATACACACAAGTGTAAAGGGATAAAGAATATGTACATAAAGATATATCAATGAGTATTGGTACAGAACGGCATAGGCAAGATGCAGTAGATGGTATCGAGTCCATTATATACATATGAGATGAGTAATGTAGGGTATGTAAACAAAGTGGCATAGTTTAAAGTGGCTAGTGATACATGTATTACATAAAGATGCAGTAGATGATATAGAGTACAGTATATACATATACATATGAGATGAGTAATGTAGGGCATGTAAACATTATATTAAGTAGCATTGTTTAAAGTGGCTAGTGATATATTTTTACATCAATTTCCATTATTAAAGTGGCTGGAGTTGAGTCAGTGTGTTGGCAGCAGCCACTCAATGTTAGTTGTGGCTGTTTAACAGTCTGATGGCCTTGAGATGGAAGCGGTTTTTCAGTCTCTCGGTCCCTGCTTTGATGCACCTGTACTGACCTCACCTTCTGGATGATAGCGGGGGAAACAGGCAGTGGCTCGGGTGGTTGTTGTCCTTGATGATCTTTATGGCCTTCCTGTGACATCGGGTGGTGTAGGTGTCCTGGAGGGTAGGTAGTTTGCCCCCGGTGATGCATTGTGCAGACCTCACTACCCTCTGGAGAGCCTTACGGTTGTGGGCCGTAACAGGCGGTGATACAGCCCGACAGGATGCTCTCGATTGTGCATCTGCAGAAGTTTGTGAGTGCTTTTGGTGACAAGAATTTCTTCAGCCTCCTGAGGTTGAAGAGGCGCTGCTGCACCTTCTTCACAACGCTGTCGGTGTGGGTGGACCAATTCAGTTTGTCCGTGATGTGTACGCCGAGGAACTTAAAACTTACTACCCTCTCCACTACTGTCCTGTCGATGTGGATAGGGGGGTGCTCCCTCTGCTGTTTCCTGAAGTTCACAATCATCTCCTTTGTTTTGTTGATGTTGAGTGTGAGGTTATTTTCCTGACACCATACTCCGAGGGCCCTCACCTCCTCCCTGTAGGCCGTCTCGTCGTTGTTGGTAATCAAGCCTACCACTGTAGTGTCGTCCGCAAACTTGATGATTGAGTTGGAGGCGTGCATGGCCAAGCAGTCATGGGTGAACAGGGAGTACAGGAGAGGGCTCAGAACGCACCCTTGTGGGGCCCCAGTGGGGGTGGCCCGTCAGGAAGTCCAGTACCCAGTTGCACAGGGCGGGGTCGAGACCCAGGGTCTTGAGCTTGATGACGAGTTTGGAGGGTACTATGGTGTTAAATGCTGAGCTGTAGTCGATGAACAGCATTCTCACATAGGTATTACTCTTGTCCAGATGGGTTAGGGCAGTGTCCAGTGTGGTTGCAATTGCGTCGTCTGCGGACCTATTTGGTCGGTAAGCAAATTGGAGTGGGTCTAGGGTGTCAGGTAGGGTGGAGGTGATATGGTCCTTGACTAGTCTCTCAAAGCACTTCATGATGACGGAAGTGAGTGCTATGGGGCTTTAGTCGTTTAGCTCAATTACCTTAGCTTTCTTGGGAACAGGGACAATGGTGGCCATCTTGAAGCATGTGGGAACAGCAGACTGGGATAAGGATTGATTGAACATGTCCGTAAACACACCAGCCAGCTGGTCTGCGCATGCTCTGAGGACGTGGCTGGGGATGCCGTCTGGGCCTGCAGCCTTGCGAGGGTTAACACGTTTAAATGTTTTACTCACATCGGCTGCAGTGAAGGAGAGTCCGCAGGTTTTGATAGCTGGCCGTGTCAGTGGCACTGTATTGTCCTCAAAGTGGGCAAAAAGTTATTTAGTCTGTCTGGGAGCAAGACATCCTGGTCCGCGAAGGGGCTGATTTTCTTTTTGTAATCCGATTGACTGTAGACCCTGCCACATACCTCTTGTGTCTGAGCCGTTGAATTGCGACTCTACTTTGTCTCTATACTGATGCTTAGCTTGTTTGATTGCCTTTCGGTCATGTTTCCGGTCACCTTGCCCTGGTTAAAAGCAGTGGTTTGAGCTTTCAGTTTCACACGAATGCTGCCATCAATCCACGGTTTCTGGTTTGGGAATGTTTTAATCGTTGCTATGGGTACGGCATCATCAATGCACTTTCTAATGAACTCGCTCACCGAATCAGCGTATTCATCAATGTTGTTGTTGGACGCAATGCGGAACATATCCCAATCCACGTGATCGAAGCAGTCTTGAAGCGTGTAATCAGATTGGTCGGACCAGCGTTGAACAGACCAGAGTGCGGGAGCTTCTTGTTTTAGTCTTTGTCTGTAGGCTGGGAGCAACAAAATGGAGTCGTGGTCTGCTTTTCCGAAAGGAGGGCGGGGGAGGGCCTTATATGCGTTGCGGAAGTTGATCCAGGGTTTTACCAGCCCTGGTTGTACAATCGATATGCTGATAGAATTAGAGTCAAATAAAGAATCAAATATAGAGTCAAATAAAGTTTGTCCAGGGCCATCTATGTGTCTGCTTGGGGGGGGAATATATACGGCTGTGATTATAATTAAAGAGAATTCCCTTGGTAGATAATGCGGTTGACATTTGATTGTGAGGAATTCTAAGTCAGGTGAACAGAAGGACTTGAGTTCCTGTATGTTGTTATGATCACACCACAGTCCTAGTCTGAGATAATAGGTTTGGTGGGAAGACCATGTTACCGTGGCATACAGGCCTACAGCAGTAACATCAATGGTTACAGCCCAGAGAGTTCCATTATCTCTGGATGGATTGGAAACGGCTGGTCACTGGGATCACTTGGGTAAAGACATAGAGAGGTTCATGAGTCTAATTTCAGTTATAGGAGGAGAGAATAGGTAGTTGGAGCTGTACTTTCTTCCTAATGTGGTGAGAGAGTCATGTTGAAAGGGTTCACTTTGGGAGGAGGACTAAAGAACATCCAAGTCTAATTGAAAAAATTCCAAGAATGTCCAAATCACCCCAAGATTAAACAGCCTTTATTGTAATGGGATTTGTATATTAGAAACAAAAAAACAGACATTAAGGGCAGTTTATTATTTGGTTCCATACTGGTCTTCATAAGGGTCCAGCTGGTTATCTGAGGTCCTGGCCCTGAGAGGAGAGAGTGGGCTGGTGAAGGGCATTGTGGGTATAATAGCGTGTTGTTTTGGTAGCGGGCGGCTGACTGGCTGCTCATTTGCTCCATGTCAGTCAGTGTTCTGAGTTCTGACCACAGGGGCTAGGTTATGTCACAATGTCACTGTTGGGTCTGCTAGTGTGGCTTCGCTGCTCAGTTTGTTCCAGCTGGTTTTTCAGAGCAATGCTTTTAGTGGAATCAGTCAATAGATCGGTTACTTAGAGCATCATTAGCTAATGTGGTGAAACCATTGGAAAGTCAGCTGAAGCCATGCATCTTCATATTGACTAAAGACCTACCAAGTCCCCTCAGATCTGTATTGAAGAGAGCGGAAATAGAATAATAGACTAAGGAAGGGCTGAGAGGTTGATTTCAGACTGCAAAAAATGAGATTTTGAACTGAAACTGATAGTAGACCTCTGCAGTTACCTGAGTAGATGACAGACTGTGGCTAATAGCTGTACTCATCATGTGGTCCAGAGACATCATCTTTCTCCATCATTATTCACAGTTTCACCTCACAGCTTCACTTCTCCTCTCCTCCACGTCTCTCCTCCTCCTCTTCCCCTCAGGAATCACTCAGAGTCAGATCTCATGCTGACCACCAATCCTCATGGTAAACTACTGTTCTTTCTTTAATGAAAAAAGGATTGAAATGGCCTATGGCTTTATGCACTCACATGGCCACAAAGCTACAAACCCAAGGATGTACTCCTTGTGGTCATTTCAATGGTTATGTGAAAAGCCTTTAAGAATGTTTGCTTCCACTGACGCACTTCAGCATCACTTGGCTTCATCCTGTTTTGTTTGACAAGTGTTATTCCTTGTGAGACGCTTGGTAACCCCGGTCTCGCTACGTTTTTGCTCTTGAACACTGAGGACACACTGATGAGTCACTCCAATCAGGGGCTATTTAGTGAACACCACTGGTTGTACCAGGGAGCCTGCAGTGCCACTACACCTCCAGTTCTATTGAAGTGGTAGAACAAAACCTAATGGATTGCCTTTCTCTAGTGCTTTTCAATAGGACAAAGAAATGTACCTTTCATGAGATGGAGGTAACTCAACCTAGTTATAATGGAGTGGTGTAATGATAATAATGCTGGATTGTATTATACAGGCATACAGGTCTCAAAACAGTTGATACATGGTGTGGGCTATGTGGGCGGTTATCTCAATCCATTCACTACCACAAATACAATCTAAACTCGACTGTGTGTTCGCAGGTGTGAGTCAAGGGATAGATGGACTGATACAGTGTGTGTGTGTGTGTGTGTGTGTGAAGCTGCAGAGGGAGTGGGTGTGTGAAGCCTGGGTCATCAATGCGGTGTTCTCCTGCCTGGAAGAAAAACTAATCGATTTGTTTTGTCCAAACATCAGTGAGCACCTGTTGGGACATGTAGAAAACCTGCTGCAATGAAAACCTGCTGCACAAAGTCCACCTTGGATGCATTTCATCCATGTAGGACAGTGACTGTATTGATTCATGATGCTGGTATAGAGGTATCCAGTATCAATTGATTCACGTTATTGGTATAGAAGTATCCAGTATCAGTTGATTCAAGTTATTGGTATAGAGGTGTCCAGTATCAATTGATTCAAGTTGCTGGTGTAGAGGTATCCAGTATTCACAATACAATACTCAGTAGATCTATAGGAGAAATCGATGGAACAGTCTCTAGGGGTAATATTGGATATCCAATGCCTCGTGGCAGAGGAAGTGGGAAGGCCTGTCAGATACTGTATGTGCTGTTTTATGAAGTGACCTCTCACAGTAAACCCCAGACGAAGGCAGCTTGCTGCTGAAAGTTTGAGTAAAATATTGCATTGGAGCAAGAGTGTGCTGTTGCGCTCTCTTCTTAATTTAAAGTGGGTAACTGGATGGAGTGTAATTGGTCTGAATGGTATCTGCGGGATCTCATTTTTGCAGCCACCACATCCATGTCTATCACACCTGTTGTCCTGCCGGATAAATACTGCTGGGCCTCACTCATATGAGACAGAGCCAGGCATTAGCAGGCCTTAGTCACAATCACACCACTCTGTTTTGATCATTAAACTCTGTAAACACCCTATACACCAGTGGCGGCTGCTTGCTGACTTAAAACGTTTTGGGAGGATGACAAGTAACTTACCTGACATGAAAAGCCCAACTATCTTATACTATCAATGTGCATCAAACCCAAGAAAGCCAACCTAACTGATACTGTCGTAATGCATCAAACCCAAGAAAGCAAACCTGACAGATACTGTCGTAATGCATCAAACCCAAGAAAGCCAACTTGACAGATACTGTCGTAATGCATCAAACCCAAGAAAACCAACTTGACAGATACTGTCGTAATGCATCAAACCCAAGAAAGCCAACTTGACAGATACTGTCGTAATGCATCAAACCCAAGAAAGCCAACTTGACAGATACTGTCGTAATGCATCAAACCCAAGAAAGCCAACCTGACTGATACTGTCGTAATGCATCAAACCCAAGAAAGCCAACTTGACAGATACTGTCGTAATGCATCAAACCCAAGAAAGCCAACCTGACTGATACTGTCGTAATGCATCAAACCCAAGAAAGCCAACCTAACTGATACTGTCATAGTGCATCACACCTAAGGACGCCAACCTAACTGATACTGTTAACGTGATTCAAACCCAAGAAAGCCAGCCTGACTGATACTGTCATAGTGCATAGAACCCAAGAAAGCAAACCTAACTGATACTGTCGTAGTGCATCAAACCCAAGAAAGCCAACCTAACTGATACTGTCGTAGTGCATCAAACCCAAGAAAGTCAACCTAATTGTTACTGTCGTAGTGTATCAAACCCAAGAAAGTCATCCTGACTGATACTGTCGTAGTGCATCAAACCCAAGAAAGCCAACCTAACTGATACTGTCGTAGCTCATCATACACAAGAAAGCCAAACTAACTGATACTGTCGTAGTGCATCAAACCCAAGAAAGCCAACCTGACTGATACTGTCGATGTGCATCAAACCAAAGAAAGCTAACCTAACTGATACTGTCAACGTGCATCAAACCCAAGAAAGCCAACCTGACTGATACTGTCATAGTGCATAGAACTCAAGAAAGCCAACCTACCTGATTCTGTCGTAGTGCATCAAACCCAAGAAAGCCAACCTAACTGATACTGTCGTAGTGCATCAAACCCAAGAAAGCCAACATAATTGTTACTGTCGTAGTGTATCAAACCCAAGAAAGTCATCCTGACTGATACTGTCAATGTGCATCAAACCATAAAAAGCCAACCTAACTGATACTGTCGTAGTGCAACAAACCAAAGAAAGCCAACCTAACTGATACGGGCAATGTGCATCAAACCCAAGAAAGCCAACCTAACTGATACTGTCATAGTGCATCACACCCAAGAAAGCCAACCTAACTGATACTGTCATCGTGCATCACACCTAAGGAAGCCAACCTAACTGATACTGTTAACGTGATTCAAACCCAAGAAAGCCAACCTAACTGGTGCTGTCATGGTGCATCAAACCCTAGAAAGCGAACTTAACTGATACTGTCGTAGTGCATCAAACCCAAGAAAGCCAACCTAACTGATACTGTCGTAGTGCATCAAACCCAAGAAAGACAACCTAACTGATACTGTCGTAGTGCATCAAACCCAAGAAAGCCAACCTGACTGATACTGTCAATGTGCATCAAACCCAAAAAAGCCAACCTAACTGATACTGTCGTAGTGCAACAAACCAAAGAAAGCCAACCTAACTGATACTGTCGTAGTGCAACAAACCCAAGAAAGCCAACCTAACTGATACTGTCGTAGTGCAACAAACCAAAGAAAGCCAACCTAACTGATACGGGCAATGTGCATCAAACCCAAGAAAGCCAACCTAACTGATACTGTCATAGTGCATCACACCCAAGAAAGCCAACCTAACTGATACTGTCATCGTGCATCACACCTAAGGAAGCCAACCTAACTGATACTGTTAACGTGATTCAAACCCAAGAAAGCCAACCTTACTGTTGCTGTCATGGTGCATCAAACCCTAGAAAGCGAACTTAACTGATACTGTCGTAGTGCATCAAACCCAAGAAAGCCAACCTAACTGATACTGTCGTAGTGCATCAAACCCAAGAAAGCCAACCTGACTGATACTGTCAATGTGCATCAAACCCAAAAAAGCCAACCTAACTGATACTGTCGTAGTGCAACAAACCAAAGAAAGCCAACCTAACTGATACTGTCGTAGTGCAACAAACCCAAGAAAGCCAACCTAACTGATACTGTCGTAGTGCAACAAACCAAAGAAAGCCAACCTAACTGATACGGGCAATGTGCATCAAACCCAAGAAAGCCAACCTAACTGATACTGTCATAGTGCATCACACCCAAGAAAGCCAACCTAACTGATACTGTCATCGTGCATCACACCTAAGGAAGCCAACCTAACTGATACTGTTAACGTGATTCAAACCCAAGAAAGCCAACCTAACTGTTGCTGTCATGGTGCATCAAACCCTAGAAAGCGAACTTAACTGATACTGTCGTAGTGCATCAAACCCAAGAAAGCCAACCTAACTGATACTGTCGTAGTGCATCAAACCCAAGAAAGCAAACCTAACTGATACTGTTAACGTGATTCAAACCCAAGAAAGCCAACCTAACTGATACTGTCGTAGTGCATCAAACCCAAGAAAGCCGACCTAACTGATACTGTCGTAGTGCATCATACCCAAGAAAGCCAACCTGACTGAAACTCTCATTGTGCATCAAACCCAAGAAAGCCAACCAGAATGATACTGTCAATGTGCATCAAACCAAAGAAAGCTAACCTAACTGATACTGTCAACGTGCATCAAACCCAAAAAAGCCAGCCTGACTGATACTGTCATAGTGCATAGAACCCAAGAAAGCCAACCTAATTGATACTGTCGTAGTGCATCAAACCCAAGAAAGCCAACCTAATTGATACTGTCGTAGAGCATCAAACCCAAGAAAGTCATCCTGACTGATACTGTCAATGTGCATCAAACCCAAGAAAGCCAACCTAACTGATACTGTCGTAGTGCAACAAACCAAATAAAGCCAACCTAACTGATACGGGCAATGTGCATCAACCCCAAGAAAGCCAACCTAACTGATACTGTCATAGTGCATCACACCCAAGAAAGCCAACCTAACTGATACTGTCATAGTGCATCACAACTAAGGACGCCAACCTAACTGATACTGTTAACGTGATTCAAACCCAAGAAAGCCAACCTAACTGATGCTGTCATAGTGCATCAAACCCTAGAAAGCCAACCTAACTGATACTGTCGTAGTGCATCAAACCCAAGAAAGCCAACCTAACTGATACTGTTAACGTGATTCAAACCCAAGAAAGCCAACCTAACTGATACTGTCGTAGTGCATCAAACCAAAGAAAGCCAACCTAACTGACACTGTCATTGTGCATCAATCCCAATAAAGCCAACCTAACTGGTACTGTCGTAATGCATCAAACCCAAGAAAGCCAACCTGACGGATACTGTCGTAGTGCATGAAACCCAAGAAAGCCAACCTAACTGATACTGTCGTAGTGCATCAAACCCAAGAAAGCCAACCTAACTGATACTGTCGTAGTGCATCACACCTAAGGAAGCCAACCTAACTGATACTGTTAACGTGATTCAAACCCAAGAAAGCCAACCTTACTGTTGCTGTCATGGTGCATCAAACCCTAGAAAGCTAACTTAACTGATACTGTCGTAATGCATCAATCCCAAGAAAGCCAACCTAACTGATACTTTCATAGTGCATCAAATCAAGAAAGCCAACCTGACTGATACTGTCAATGTGCATCACACCTAAGGAAGCTAACCTTAATGATACTGTTAACGTGATTCAAACCCAAGAAAGCCAACCTAACTGATACTGTCAATGTGCATCAAACCAAAGAAAGCTAACCTAACTGATACTGTCAACGTGCATCAAACCCAAGAAAGCCAACCTGACTGATACTGTCATAGTGCATAGAACCCAAGAAAGCCAACCTAACTGATACTGTCATAGTGATTCAAACCCAAGAAAGCCAACCTACCTGAATCTGTCGTAGTGCATCAAACCCAAGATAGCCAACCTAATTGTTACTGTCGTAGTGTATCAAACCCAAGAAAGTAATCCTGACTGATACTGTCAATGTGCATCAAACCCAAAAAAGCCAACCTAACTGATACTGTCATCGTGCATCACACCTAAGGAAGCCAACCTGACTGATACTGTTAACGTGATTAAAACCCAAGAAAGCCAACCTAACTGATGCTGTCATGGTGCATCAAATCCAAGAAAGCCAACTTAACTGATACTGTCGTAGTGCATCAAACCCAAGAAAGCCAACCTAACTGATACTGTCGTAGTGCATCAAACCCAAGAAAGCCAACCTAACTGATACTGTCATTGTGCATCAAACCCAAGAAAACCAACCTAACTGGTACTGTCGTAGTGCATCAAACCTAAGAAAGCCAACCTAACTGATACTGTCGTAATGCATCAATCCCAAGAAAGCCAACCTAACTGATACTTTCATAGTGCATCAAATCAAGAAAGCCAACCTGACTGATACTGTCAATGTGCATCACACCTAAGGAAGCCAACTTAACTGATACTGTTAACGTGATTCAAACCCAAGAAAGACAACCTAACTGATACTGTCGTAGTGCATCAAACCCTAGAAAGCCAACCCAACTGATTCTGTCGTTGTGCATCAAACCCAAGAAAGACAACCTAACTGATACTGTCGTAGTGCATCAAACCCTAGAAAGCCAACCTAACTGATACTTCATTGTGCATCAAACCCAAGAAAGCCAACCTGACTGATACTGTCAATGTGCATCAAACCAAAGAAAGCTAACCTAACTGATACTGTCAACGTGCATCAAACCCAAGAAAGCCAACCTAACTGATACTGTCATAGTGCATAGAACCCAAGAAAGCCAACCTAACTGATACTGTCGTAGTGCATCAAACCCAAGAAAGCCAACCTAACTAATACTGTCGTAGTGCAACAAACCCAAGAAAGCCAACCTAACTGATACGGGCAATGTGAATCAAACCCAAGAAAGCCAACCTAACTAATACTGTCGTAGTGCATCAAACGCAAGAAAGCCAACCTAACTTATACTGTTAACGTGATTCAAACCCAAGAAAGACAACCTAACTGATACTGTCATAGTGCATCAAACCCTAGAAAGCCAACCTAACTGATACTGTCGTAGTGCATCAAACCCAAGAAAGCCAACCTTACTGATACTGTCATAGTGCATCAAAGCCAAGAAAGCCAACCTGACTGATACTGTCAATGTGCATCACACCTAAGGAATCCAACCTAACTGATACTGTTAACGTGATTCAAACCCAAGAAAGCCAACCTGACTGATACTGTCGTAGTGCATCAAACCCTAGAAAGCCAACCCAACTGATTCTGTTGTAGTGCATCAAACCCAAGAAAGCCAACCTAACTGATACTGTCGTAGTGCATCAAACCCTAGAAAGCCAACCTAACTGATACTGTCGTAGTGCATCAAACCCAAGAAAACCAATCTAACTGATACTGTCGTAGTGCATCAAACCCAAGAAAGCCATCCTAAATGATACTGTCGTAGTGCATCAAACCCAAGAAAGCCAACCTGACTGATACTGTCGTAGTGCATCAATCCCAAGAAAGCCATCCTAACTGATACTGTCGTAGTGCATCAAACCCAACAAAGCCAACCTAACTGATACTGTCATTGTGCATCAAACCCAAGAAAGCCAACCCAACTGTTACTGTCATTGTGCATCAAACCCAAGAAAGCCAACCTAACTGATACTGTCAATGTGCATCACACCTAAGGAAGCTAACCTTAATGATACTGTTAACGTGATTCAAACCCAAGAAAGCCAACCTAACTGATACTGTCAATGTGCATCAAACCAAAGAAAGCTAACCTAACTGATACTGTCGTAATGCATCAATCCCAAGAAAGCCAACCTAACTGATACTTTCATAGTGCATCAAATCAAGAAAGCCAACCTGACTGATACTGTCAATGTGCATCACACCTAAGGAAGCTAACCTTAATGATACTGTTAACGTGATTCAAACCCAAGAAAGCCAACCTAACTGATACTGTCAATGTGCATCAAACCAAAGAAAGCTAACCTAACTGATACTGTCAACGTGCATCAAACCCAAGAAAGCCAACCTGACTGATACTGTCATAGTGCATAGAACCCAAGAAAGCCAACCTAACTGATACTG
This sequence comes from Oncorhynchus mykiss, assembly GCF_057628025.1. Classification (NCBI taxonomy): domain Eukaryota; kingdom Metazoa; phylum Chordata; class Actinopteri; order Salmoniformes; family Salmonidae; genus Oncorhynchus; species Oncorhynchus mykiss. Next base: position 23,896,743 of record NC_143024.1, read on the forward strand.
TCATAGTGATTCAAACCCAAGAAAGCCAACCTACCTGAATCTGTCGTAGTGCATCAAACCCAAGATAGCCAACCTAATTGTTACTGTCGTAGTGTATCAAACCCAAGAAAGTAATCCTGACTGATACTGTCAATGTGCATCAAACCCAAAAAAGCCAACCTAACTGATACTGTCATCGTGCATCACACCTAAGGAAGCCAACCTGACTGATACTGTTAACGTGATTAAAACCCAAGAAAGCCAACCTAACTGATGCTGTCATGGTGCATCAAATCCAAGAAAGCCAACTTAACTGATACTGTCGTAGTGCATCAAACCCAAGAAAGCCAACCTAACTGATACTGTCGTAGTGCATCAAACCCAAGAAAGCCAACCTAACTGATACTGTCATTGTGCATCAAACCCAAGAAAACCAACCTAACTGGTACTGTCGTAGTGCATCAAACCTAAGAAAGCCATCCTAACTGATACTGTCGTAGTGCATCAAACCCAACAAAGCCAACCTAACTGATACTGTCATTGTGCATCAAACCCAAGAAAGCCAACCCAACTGTTACTGTCATTGTGCATCAAACCCAAGAAAGCCAACCTAACTGATACTGTCAATGTGCATCACACCTAAGGAAGCTAACCTTAATGATACTGTTAACGTGATTCAAACCCAAGAAAGCCAACCTAACTGATACTGTCAATGTGCATCAAACCAAAGAAAGCTAACCTAACTGATACTGTCGTAATGCATCAATCCCAAGAAAGCCAACCTAACTGATACTTTCATAGTGCATCAAATCAAGAAAGCCAACCTGACTGATACTGTCAATGTGCATCACACCTAAGGAAGCTAACCTTAATGATACTGTTAACGTGATTCAAACCCAAGAAAGCCAACCTAACTGATACTGTCAATGTGCATCAAACCAAAGAAAGCTAACCTAACTGATACTGTCAACGTGCATCAAACCCAAGAAAGCCAACCTGACTGATACTGTCATAGTGCATAGAACCCAAGAAAGCCAACCTAACTGATACTGTCATAGTGATTCAAACCCAAGAAAGCCAACCTACCTGAATCTGTCGTAGTGCATCAAACCCAAGATAGCCAACCTAATTGTTACTGTCGTAGTGTATCAAACCCAAGAAAGTAATCCTGACTGATACTGTCAATGTGCATCAAACCCAAAAAAGCCAACCTAACTGATACTGTCATCGTGCATCACACCTAAGGAAGCCAACCTGACTGATACTGTTAACGTGATTAAAACCCAAGAAAGCCAACCTAACTGATGCTGTCATGGTGCATCAAATCCAAGAAAGCCAACTTAACTGATACTGTCGTAGTGCATCAAACCCAAGAAAGCCAACCTAACTGATACTGTCGTAGTGCATCAAACCCAAGAAAGCCAACCTAACTGATACTGTCATTGTGCATCAAACCCAAGAAAACCAACCTAACTGGTACTGTCGTAGTGCATCAAACCTAAGAAAGCCAACCTAACTGATACTGTCGTAATGCATCAATCCCAAGAAAGCCAACCTAACTGATACTTTCATAGTGCATCAAATCAAGAAAGCCAACCTGACTGATACTGTCAATGTGCATCACACCTAAGGAAGCCAACTTAACTGATACTGTTAACGTGATTCAAACCCAAGAAAGACAACCTAACTGATACTGTCGTAGTGCATCAAACCCTAGAAAGCCAACCCAACTGATTCTGTCGTTGTGCATCAAACCCAAGAAAGACAACCTAACTGATACTGTCGTAGTGCATCAAACCCTAGAAAGCCAACCTAACTGATACTTCATTGTGCATCAAACCCAAGAAAGCCAACCTGACTGATACTGTCAATGTGCATCAAACCAAAGAAAGCTAACCTAACTGATACTGTCAACGTGCATCAAACCCAAGAAAGCCAACCTAACTGATACTGTCATAGTGCATAGAACCCAAGAAAGCCAACCTAACTGATACTGTCGTAGTGCATCAAACCCAAGAAAGCCAACCTAACTAATACTGTCGTAGTGCAACAAACCCAAGAAAGCCAACCTAACTGATACGGGCAATGTGAATCAAACCCAAGAAAGCCAACCTAACTAATACTGTCGTAGTGCATCAAACGCAAGAAAGCCAACCTAACTTATACTGTTAACGTGATTCAAACCCAAGAAAGACAACCTAACTGATACTGTCATAGTGCATCAAACCCTAGAAAGCCAACCTAACTGATACTGTCGTAGTGCATCAAACCCAAGAAAGCCAACCTTACTGATACTGTCATAGTGCATCAAAGCCAAGAAAGCCAACCTGACTGATACTGTCAATGTGCATCACACCTAAGGAATCCAACCTAACTGATACTGTTAACGTGATTCAAACCCAAGAAAGCCAACCTGACTGATACTGTCGTAGTGCATCAAACCCTAGAAAGCCAACCCAACTGATTCTGTTGTAGTGCATCAAACCCAAGAAAGCCAACCTAACTGATACTGTCGTAGTGCATCAAACCCTAGAAAGCCAACCTAACTGATACTGTCGTAGTGCATCAAACCCAAGAAAACCAATCTAACTGATACTGTCGTAGTGCATCAAACCCAAGAAAGCCATCCTAAATGATACTGTCGTAGTGCATCAAACCCAAGAAAGCCAACCTGACTGATACTGTCGTAGTGCATCAATCCCAAGAAAGCCATCCTAACTGATACTGTCGTAGTGCATCAAACCCAACAAAGCCAACCTAACTGATACTGTCATTGTGCATCAAACCCAAGAAAGCCAACCCAACTGTTACTGTCATTGTGCATCAAACCCAAGAAAGCCAACCTAACTGATACTGTCAATGTGCATCACACCTAAGGAAGCTAACCTTAATGATACTGTTAACGTGATTCAAACCCAAGAAAGCCAACCTAACTGATACTGTCAATGTGCATCAAACCAAAGAAAGCTAACCTAACTGATACTGTCGTAATGCATCAATCCCAAGAAAGCCAACCTAACTGATACTTTCATAGTGCATCAAATCAAGAAAGCCAACCTGACTGATACTGTCAATGTGCATCACACCTAAGGAAGCTAACCTTAATGATACTGTTAACGTGATTCAAACCCAAGAAAGCCAACCTAACTGATACTGTCAATGTGCATCAAACCAAAGAAAGCTAACCTAACTGATACTGTCAACGTGCATCAAACCCAAGAAAGCCAACCTGACTGATACTGTCATAGTGCATAGAACCCAAGAAAGCCAACCTAACTGATACTGTCATAGTGATTCAAACCCAAGAAAGCCAACCTACCTGAATCTGTCGTAGTGCATCAAACCCAAGATAGCCAACCTAATTGTTACTGTCGTAGTGTATCAAACCCAAGAAAGTAATCCTGACTGATACTGTCAATGTGCATCAAACCCAAAAAAGCCAACCTAACTGATACTGTCATCGTGCATCACACCTAAGGAAGCCAACCTGACTGATACTGTTAACGTGATTAAAACCCAAGAAAGCCAACCTAACTGATGCTGTCATGGTGCATCAAATCCAAGAAAGCCAACTTAACTGATACTGTCGTAGTGCATCAAACCCAAGAAAGCCAACCTAACTGATACTGTCGTAGTGCATCAAACCCAAGAAAGCCAACCTAACTGATACTGTCATTGTGCATCAAACCCAAGAAAACCAACCTAACTGGTACTGTCGTAGTGCATCAAACCTAAGAAAGCCAACCTAACTGATACTGTCGTAATGCATCAATCCCAAGAAAGCCAACCTAACTGATACTTTCATAGTGCATCAAATCAAGAAAGCCAACCTGACTGATACTGTCAATGTGCATCACACCTAAGGAAGCTAACCTTAATGATACTGTTAACGTGATTCAAACCCAAGAAAGCCAACCTAACTGATACTGTCAATGTGCATCAAACCAAAGAAAGCTAACCTAACTGATACTGTCAACGTGCATCAAACCCAAGAAAGCCAACCTGACTGATACTGTCATAGTGCATAGAACCCAAGAAAGCCAACCTAACTGATACTGTCATAGTGATTCAAACCCAAGAAAGCCAACCTACCTGAATCTGTCGTAGTGCATCAAACCCAAGATAGCCAACCTAATTGTTACTGTCGTAGTGTATCAAACCCAAGAAAGTAATCCTGACTGATACTGTCAATGTGCATCAAACCCAAAAAAGCCAACCTAACTGATACTGTCATCGTGCATCACACCTAAGGAAGCCAACCTGACTGATACTGTTAACGTGATTAAAACCCAAGAAAGCCAACCTAACTGATGCTGTCATGGTGCATCAAATCCAAGAAAGCCAACTTAACTGATACTGTCGTAGTGCATCAAACCCAAGAAAGCCAACCTAACTGATACTGTCGTAGTGCATCAAACCCAAGAAAGCCAACCTAACTGATACTGTCATTGTGCATCAAACCCAAGAAAACCAACCTAACTGGTACTGTCGTAGTGCATCAAACCTAAGAAAGCCAACCTAACTGATACTGTCGTAATGCATCAATCCCAAGAAAGCCAACCTAACTGATACTTTCATAGTGCATCAAATCAAGAAAGCCAACCTGACTGATACTGTCAATGTGCATCACACCTAAGGAAGCCAACTTAACTGATACTGTTAACGTGATTCAAACCCAAGAAAGACAACCTAACTGATACTGTCGTAGTGCATCAAACCCTAGAAAGCCAACCCAACTGATTCTGTCGTTGTGCATCAAACCCAAGAAAGACAACCTAACTGATACTGTCGTAGTGCATCAAACCCTAGAAAGCCAACCTAACTGATACTTCATTGTGCATCAAACCCAAGAAAGCCAACCTGACTGATACTGTCAATGTGCATCAAACCAAAGAAAGCTAACCTAACTGATACTGTCAACGTGCATCAAACCCAAGAAAGCCAACCTAACTGATACTGTCATAGTGCATAGAACCCAAGAAAGCCAACCTAACTGATACTGTCGTAGTGCATCAAACCCAAGAAAGCCAACCTAACTGATACTGTCATTGTGCATCAAACCCAAGAAAGCCATTCTAACTGGTACTGTCGTAGTGCATCAAACCCAAGAAAGCCAACCTAACTAATACTGTCGTAGTGCAACAAACCCAAGAAAGCCAACCTAACTGATACGGGCAATGTGAATCAAACCCAAGAAAGCCAACCTAACTAATACTGTCGTAGTGCATCAAACGCAAGAAAGCCAACCTAACTTATACTGTTAACGTGATTCAAACCCAAGAAAGACAACCTAACTGATACTGTCATAGTGCATCAAACCCTAGAAAGCCAACCTAACTGATACTGTCGTAGTGCATCAAACCCAAGAAAGCCAACCTTACTGATACTGTCATAGTGCATCAAAGCCAAGAAAGCCAACCTGACTGATACTGTCAATGTGCATCACACCTAAGGAATCCAACCTAACTGATACTGTTAACGTGATTCAAACCCAAGAAAGCCAACCTGACTGATACTGTCGTAGTGCATCAAACCCTAGAAAGCCAACCCAACTGATTCTGTTGTAGTGCATCAAACCCAAGAAAGCCAACCTAACTGATACTGTCGTAGTGCATCAAACCCTAGAAAGCCAACCTAACTGATACTGTCGTAGTGCATCAAACCCAAGAAAACCAATCTAACTGATACTGTCGTAGTGCATCAAACCCAAGAAAGCCATCCTAAATGATACTGTCGTAGTGCATCAAACCCAAGAAAGCCAACCTGACTGATACTGTCGTAGTGCATCAATCCCAAGAAAGCCATCCTAACTGATACTGTCGTAGTGCATCAAACCCAACAAAGCCAACCTAACTGATACTGTCATTGTGCATCAAACCCAAGAAAGCCAACCCAACTGTTACTGTCATTGTGCATCAAACCCAAGAAAGCCAACCTAACTGATACTGTCATTGTGCATCACACCTAAGGAAGCAAACCTAACTGATACGGGCAATGTGCATCAAACCCTAGAAAGCCAACCTAACTGATACTGTCATTGTGCATCACACCTAAGGAAGCCAACCTAACTGATACTGTTAACGTGATTCAAACCCAAGAAAGCCAACCTAACTGATACTGTCATAGTGCATTAATCCCAAGAAAGCCAACCTAACTGATACTTTCATAGTGCATCAAATCAAGAAAGCCAACCTGACTGATACTGTCAATGTGCATCACACCTAAGGAAGCCAACCTTACTGATACTGTTAACGTGATTCAAACCCAAGAAAGCCAACCTAACTGATACTGTCAATGTGCATCAAACCAAAGAAAGCTAACCTAACTGATACTGTCAACGTGCATCAAACCCAAGAAAGCCAACCTGACTGATACTGTCATAGTGCATAGAACCCAAGAAAGCCAACCTAACTGATACTGTCATAGTGATTCAAACCCAAGAAAGCCAACCTACCTGAATCTGTCGTAGTGCATCAAACCCAAGATAGCCAACCTAATTGTTACTGTCGTAGTGTATCAAACCCAAGAAAGTAATCCTGACTGATACTGTCAATGTGCATCAAACCCAAAAAAGCCAACCTAACTGATACTGTCATCGTGCATCACACCTAAGGAAGCCAACCTGACTGATACTGTTAACGTGATTAAAACCCAAGAAAGCCAACCTAACTGATGCTGTCATGGTGCATCAAATCCAAAAAAGCCAACTTAACTGATACTGTCGTAGTGCATCAAACCCAAGAAAGCCAAACTAACTGATACTGTCGTAGTGCATCAAACCCAAGAAAGCCAACCTAACTGATACTGTCATTGTGCATCAAACCCAAGAAAACCAACCTAACTGGTACTGTCGTAGTGCATCAAACCTAAGAAAGCCAACCTAACTGATACTGTCGTAATGCATCAATCCCAAGAAAGCCAACCTAACTGATACTTTCATAGTGCATCAAATCAAGAAAGCCAACCTGACTGATACTGTCAATGTGCATCACACCTAAGGAAGCCAACTTAACTGATACTGTTAACGTGATTCAAACCCAAGAAAGACAACCTAACTGATACTGTCGTAGTGCATCAAACCCTAGAAAGCCAACCCAACTGATTCTGTCGTTGTGCATCAAACCCAAGAAAGACAACCTAACTGATACTGTCGTAGTGCATCAAACCCTAGAAAGCCAACCTAACTGATACTTCATTGTGCATCAAACCCAAGAAAGCCAACCTGACTGATACTGTCAATGTGCATCAAACCAAAGAAAGCTAACCTAACTGATACTGTCAACGTGCATCAAACCCAAGAAAGCCAACCTAACTGATACTGTCATAGTGCATAGAACCCAAGAAAGCCAACCTAACTGATACTGTCGTAGAGCATCAAACCCAAGAAAGCCAACCTAACTGATACTGTCATTGTGCATCAAACCCAAGAAAGCCATTCTAACTGGTACTGTCGTAGTGCATCAAACCCAAGAAAGCCAACCTAACTAATACTGTCGTAGTGTATCAAACCCAAGAAAGCCAACCTAACTAATACTGTCGTAGTGCATCAAACGCAAGAAAGCCAACCTAACTGATACTGTTAACGTGATTCAAACCCAAGAAAGACAACCTAACTGATACTGTCATAGTGCATCAAACCCTAGAAAGCCAACCTAACTGATACTGTCGTAGTGCATCAAACCCAAGAAAGCCAACCTTACTGATACTGTCATAGTGCATCAAAGCCAAGAAAGCCAACCTGACTGATACTGTCAATGTGCATCACACCTAAGGAATCCAACCTAACTGATACTGTTAACGTGATTCAAACCCAAGAAAGCCAACCTGACTGATACTGTCGTAGTGCATCAAACCCAAGAAAGCCAACCTAACTGATACTGTCGTTGTGCATCAAACCCAAGAAAGCCATCCTAAATGATACTGTCGTAGTGCATCAAACCCAAGAAAGCCAACCTGACTGATACTGTCGTAGTGCATCAATCCCAAGAAAGCAATCCTAACTGATACTGTCGTAGTGCATCAAACCCAACAAAGCCAACCTAACTGATACTGTCATTGTGCATCAAACCCAAGAAAGCCAACCCAACTGTTACTGTCATTGTGCATCAAACCCAAGAAAGCCAACCTAACTGATACTGTCATTGTGCATCACACCTAAGGAAGCAAACCTAACTGATACGGGCAATGTGCATCAAACCCTAGAAAGCCAACCTAACTGATACTGTCATTGTGCATCAAACCCAAGAAAGCCAACCTAACTGATACTGTCATTGTGCATCACACCTAAGGAAGCCAACCTAACTGATACTGTTAACGTGATTCAAACCCAAGAAAGCCAACCTAACTGATACTGTCATAGTGCATCAAACCCAATAAAGCCAACCTAACTGATACTGTCGTAGTGCATCAAACCCAAGAAAGCCAACCTAACTGATACTGTCATCGTGCATCAAACCCAAGAATGCCAACCTGACTGATACTGTCGTAGTGCATCCAGCCCATGAAAGCCAACCTAACTGATACTGTCATTGTGCATCAAACCCAAGAAAGCCAACCACCTAACTGCTACTGTCGTAGTCCATCAAACCCAAGAAATCCAACCTAACTGATACTGTCGTAGTGCATCAAACCCAAAAAATCCAACCTAACTGATACTGTCGTAGTGCATCACACAGTCTGGAACTGTCATAGTGCAGCCTAAACAAACATTAGCAAGTAGTTACACAAGAACTTACTCAGCTGTGCCAAAATGCTCTGCATTGTTAGACCATGGACATATCCTAGGGGTCATATGGGTAGAGACTGAAAATCAGGAGGGTGGAGAGATAGGCCTAGATGGAGATCTAGTTTTGAAGGAAATATTATGTGAATGAAAAGCAAGAGCGAGAGACAAGAGAGAAAGGAAGCGACAGCTGAGGGAAAAGGAGTTGTGTCTTACTGTATCTGTCTAATCTGCCCAGCTTAGTGGTTGCTTTGTTTCTCACTGTGTTTCTCAGTCGCTGCTGGAGGGGAGAACAGCCTGGCGGTGGCTCACCTCTTTCAGGCCCACTGGGCCGTGGTCACAGGGGGATATCCAAACACATCGATTAGCCATCAGGATCGAAGAGCCTGTGAAGAGTTGGAGTAGTGGAGTACAGTCCCAGTTTACAGCTCCCACCACCAGGCTGCAGTTAACTAACCTCCTTTCTGAACCATCCCACTGCCTGCCTGCCTGCCTGCCTGTCTGCCTTCCTGCCTGCCTGCCTGCCTGCCACCCAGACCACCTCCAGACCCCAGACCTGCACTTCATGGGAACAGATGAATAGGAAAGATAGATAGAGACTGATATTTTTATTTTATTTTACCTTTATTTAACTTGGCAAGTCAGTTAAGAACAAATTCTTATTTTCAATGACGGCCTAGGAACAGTGGGTTAACTGCCTGTTCAGGGGCAGAACGACAGATTTGTACCTTGTCAGCTCGGGGGTTTGAACTTGCAACTGATAGACAGGGAGCTAAGAGAGAAACAGTGGGATGCAGGTGTAGAAAGAGGTAGAGCAAGAGATGAAGGTAGAGAGAGAACAAGAGAGAACGAGAGACAGAGAGAAAACCATAGATGAAGGTAGAGAGAGAACAAGAGAGAACGAGAGACAGAGAGAAAACCATAGATGAAGGTAGAGAGAGAACAAGAGAGAACGAGAGACAGAGAGAAAACCATAGATGAAGGTAGAGAAAGAGCAAGAGAGAACGAGAGACAGAGAGACAGGAACAAACCAAATAGTGTCAGTGGTGGTTGGTGCCATTCAAGAATAGGGAGGACCATTTATTTTTTATGAGCATTGCCTTATTTGTATTACAGTATATTGGATGACTGTCATTCATATTCCATTCACCCAGCTCAATGTAACTACTACATGATACTCAAATTTTCCCTATACCCATCATGAGGTTGCTACAACCTAGCCTACAAATGAACATTTATAACGTAGGGGCACAAGTCGAGAGACAAATTGGAGAATCAAGGTGACAGACAGTGACACATTCAATACCGTCTTGTGCACTCTTACCTGCATCTAGCTGATCTGTTTCTTTCCGTTTGCTTCCTTTTAAGAAACGTTTTGCAACAGAATTGGTTGAATGAATACACCCCTGATCACCTGCATACACAGATCCCTTTCATAGCAGCCACATACAGCATCATCACTTTGCTTGTTGTATAATTCCTTTGTGCATCTACACGCTCTCCTCCTCTCACCTTTTACCTTCGCTTGTGGACTAAAGTGTAAGGCAGCTAGCTAACATACATAGACAGCATTGTTCTCTTTTTGAGTCAGGTTGTTGAGTAGGCTAAATTAGCTGCGTTATCTACTGTAAGTAAGTGAAAGGTACACTAAGAAGGAAAAAAATTACAAGGGAATATAGCTAGCTAGCCCGCTCTTTCGCTCTCTCTCTCTCTGCTGCTTTTCCTTAATTGTTGACTAAATAAATTTGTTCAAAACTTTTCAACTGTTGTCTTTCTCTGTCTTATGAGTTAACTACTCTCCACACACAGCTGTAACTTATGCTTTCAGTACTAGATTCATTATCTGATCCTTTGACTGGATGGACAACATGTCAGTTCATATTGCAAGAGCTCTGATAGGTTGGAGGACATCCTCCGTTAGTTGTCATGATTACTGTGTAAGTCTATGGAAGACAGAAGCTAGCTGTCCTCTGGCTACACGATGGTGCTACCCTACAGAGTGGTGTTGAGGATACTGTAGACCTTCATTGCAAAACATTGTGTTTAATACATTATTTGGTAATGTGAATGTGTTTACTATAGTTTTATGTAAAAACAATAACTTTTTTAATGTTTCACAATTTATATTTTTCTGAAAACACCCCCCTTCCTCCACTGGTGTGTGTGTGTGTGTTTGTGTGTGTGTGTGTGTGTGTGTGTGTGTGTGTGTGTATGCGTATTTGTATGTGTGCTTGCGTGTGGCTGTTAGCCTGGTTGTTGTGTCTCCGTTTTTGTTCAGAGAGTTCCGGTAAATAAACCACACAGAGCATAGTGCGAGACCCTGACAGACAGACAGACAGACAGACAGACAGACAGACAGACAGACAGACAGACAGACAGACAGACAGACAGACAGACAGACAGACAGACAGACAGACAGACAGACAGACAGACATACAGAGAGAAAGAGAGAGAGAGAGAGAGAGAGAGAGAGAGAGAGAGAGAGGGCTGTCTAACCCAGCAGACTGCTGCTGTAACTCACTTCTTCAGAGAGAGAAAGAGACAGAGAGAGAGTGGGAGGGATAGCGAGAGAGATGGAGAGAGAATGAGGGAGGATAGAAAGAGAGCGAGGGAGGGAGGGAGGGAGGGGAGAGAGACAGAGAGAGTGACGGGGAGGGAGAGAGAAAAGGAGAGAGAGGGAGACAGCACCTCTGGTCTTTATTGGCCTAACATAAATAAACATGAGCGATTCTTGCTTTCCAGTACATCTGTTCTGGGGAGGCTGAGATAGTGTGTCTCACTGGAGACAGGACCACTTGTAATGAACAAGCAGCCATGTTTATGGGCAAAAACTCGTTGAATCAACATTGTTTCCAAATCATTTCAACAAAACATTTTTATGTGATGACGTTGAATGGACGTAGAAAACTGATAGCTTTTACAAAACGATATCAACGTTAAGGAATTTCATATTTTTTAAAACCTAAATCCAACAACATGGTACATTTTTTGTTGTTGAATTCCCATTGAATTCACATTAGTTGACGACTCAACCAAAATGTAAATCAAAGCTAGATGTTGAACTGATGTCTGTGCCCAGTGGGCTGGTATTGAACAAGGACAGGCACATTATAATTGAACAAGATGGGTAGATGGATTTTACAGTGACGTTGACTTGATTTAAGGAAGGTGAGATGTATTTATAGGTGAATTAGAGTTAACCATAGTTAGGTTGTAGTGGGGCTAGGGGTTCTCGGTATTCCTGTGACAAATTCAAACACCCTATGAACTTTTGAAATATTCACTCTGGGAACGCAAAAGGGTTTCAAATATTAACATTGTTCTAGATTATTGACCAGGTCAATAAAGAACAACTTGCCATTTACAATGACAACCTGACAATTCAAAGAGTGTGTGTACCCTGGACTATAACAGGGTTAGCAGTTGCGGAGGGTAAGCTGATCCTAGATCAGTACAGAAGCTTTGTCACTCACCTTGCTGTCACCATTTCATTAATCTCTGCCAAAGCGTGTGCCTGCATGTTGCTTTCATGGTTGTGGTAAATTAATGTCTGGATCAGAGTTAATTTCGAAAGCTTTAAAGGAATCAGAAACACCCATAAGTCTATCTGAGGCGTGTCTTCATGGAGATTAAATCTCTTAAAGGGTAAAGAAACGGGATGAATGCTGTTTTGGTCTTGAAGGCATCTGACAGCTCTGTCATAATGTGATGTTAATCCTTTTCATACAGCCTTGTATCACTCTCTATTTATTTTACTCTCTCTCTCTCTCTCTCTATCTCTCTCGCTCTCTCTATTTCTATTTCTATTTCTCTCTCTCTCTCTCTCTCTCTCTCTCTCTCTCTCTCTCTCTCTCTCTCTCTCTCTCTCTCTCTCCCCCTCTCTCTCTCTCTCTCGCTCTCTCTCTCTCTGTGTATACTTCTCTCTATCTCTCTTTGTGTCCTTCTCTCGCTTTCCATCTCTCCCCCTCTCTCTCTTTCTCTCTTTCCCTCCACCTCACTCTCTCTGTATCCTTCACGGTCTCTCTCCCCCTCCTCCCTTTCCCTCTTCCTCTCCCTCTCCCTCTCTATCTCTCCCCCCTCCCTCCCTCTCTCTCTCTCTCGCTCTGTATCCCTCCCTCCCTCCCTTCCTTCCTCCCTCCCTCCCTCCCTCCCTCCCTCTCTGTCTGTCTGTCTGTCTGTCTGTCTGTCTGTCTGTCTGTCTGTCTGTCTGTCTGTCTGTCTGTCATGAGAATTATGTTCTCATTGTTCATAACCCAATTCAATTAAACTACTCGGTCTGCAACCCAGAATTTGTAAGATACTGGTTGAATGAGACAGACGGAGGCCCAGCTATGATAGTCAAAATGTTTATTCACGAGAGCGCTCTGAGGTCCACAATACAAAGACATCTATTTTATAGCGGCACACATACTTCCACACAAACAGTAGGTATCCTGCGCACATACTGTCTCCCTACCCAGCCGACACAGATTACAGAGACCGTGAGAAGCACTCCCCCAAGATTGGGGAGGCCGTGAGACCAAATCTCTCAGTGACCTCCAGCCAAGGTCGGCACCGAATTTTGCTCAGACAGTCTCAGACATATTTTTTTACTGACTAAAACTACACACATCATTAATTATAACTTTATGATTCTAATCAATTTCATACAATTATATGGTTTCAGGGTGGAGTATTCTAATCATTAATTTAAACATATAAATCCCATTAACAATCCACCCTTAATGACTAAATAATACACACTGATACCTCGAATACTACATAGAAACATAAATGCTACACAAGAATAATTCAAACATGTATGTACATTCAATATTCATCCATTACTATTATAGGCCTACATCCAATCATAACGCTTCCTGTTAGGATTTTTATTACAATCTTCACAAAAAAACTTAACCATCAATCTCATCCAACATTGGCTCCTCGTGGTTAAAAGAAACGGAGCCATCTCCTAGGCCTGGAGGCCTGTATTCGTCATCCGACTGGCCGGAGCTCGGAATCGGTCCGTATCTCACCATCTGTTGCGTCATTGACCTCTCAAGAGTCCTGGTGATCAAACCTCTCAGACACGGAATCAAACAACATCCACACAGAACCAAAACACTCATACAGGTGAAAGTTGCCCACAACACAGTGATTATGAAATTTTTCCATTTCCCAAACACACTATCAAACCACTTTGTTAGAGTATCCACCCCAGAGTTCTCTGCTAGTTCGTGAGCTAATGTGGTTAAACCAGCCAGGGCCTTGGTCACTGATCAGTCTGGAGCTGTGTTATCGGGGATGAAAGTACAACATTCTGATCCAAATATCACACACACCACCCTTTTCAGCCAGTAACATATCCAATGCTATTCTATTCTGCCATACCATCAAACTAGTTGCAGCTGTTTGTTCTGCTAACCCTTTTATCGCCTCTCTAGTATAGTTGATGAAACACTGTTGGTTATAGTATATATAATTAATCCAATCTACATTTTTATTGAGAGTTGACCACCAGAAGGTGCTTGATTCCAAGCCAGCCCATATCTGATTCCTAGCTTTGAACTCATCAGGCACCCCCCCTTGGAACTCCAATGCTATCAATGTAAACTCTATTGTCAAAAGATCCTGACGGAGCACTCCTTCTCTCTCTTCTACCTGGCCCCAGGTCTTTGTGTTGGATAAGGGTGAAGGGCATGCCTAACTGTACTAGTGCACAAATACCGGTCCAATTTGTAGGCAGGTTAGGCCACAGCTTCATACCTCCACACAACCACCAGACTCTAGGACTCTCTATCCGCTCTAGGCCTTTTTTATCTTACTAAAGTCCTCGGAACTCAACCCCCCCCAGTCATGTCCCTCATTGCCTTGTCTGTTGTAACATTCTCTGTCCTATTGCATGTTCTTACTTCCCCTACATCCCATCCGTGTGTGATGTATCGAGCCATACAATAATAATTTCCTCCTGTAACTCTGAAAGGGGGAAGTCTGGATGTAATGGGCACATGGGGATACAGATAATGCAGATCAATGCAACTGTGATTGTCTGGCTTCCCTGCCTTCATGAACAGCTTTACCATACAGGCCATTCCCCTGGGTGAATCAATTCCCTCAAGTGGAAAGGGGATGGTTGTCAACTGAGGTTTGGCTGTGGCGCAGGCATAACATTCTTCTTTAGCTACTGATCTGGCTGTATACTGAATCCATTCGAAGCACAGGTTGGAATCCCCATAACCAGTTTCCACCTCAATCACATCCCTCAGATCTTTCGTCTGAACTATCCGCACCGGTCCTTGGCTCTGGACGAATCCACGGTCAGTATCTGTTTCGTCAGGGGCTCTGCTTGTATTCTGGCTGGCTGTAGAACTATCACCGGCCCTAACCTCTTCTACCCGGATTTGTACTATGGTGTCAACCGAAACCTGATCAAACCCAAGATCCTCTTTCTTTACGTTTTTAATGGTAATTTGTACCGTTATGCAATACTTCTCTCGCTCCAGATTACAGTCAAAAACCCTTACCTTCACTATACTCCACCTTCTTCTATACTGGGTATGTGGATTTGTATAGCCCTCTCTCTCGGTGTGAGCTATGACCTGTTTCCGTGAACTACACTGGGACCTGCACAGATATCTTCTATAATGGCTCATAGTTCTAGACTGCCAAGGGGTCAGAGACCCCATTTGGTCTACATAGAACTCAACTGAGACATCCTTCCCTATCTCCACTCTCACTTCCTGTTTACCCAGATCAAGTGATCTCTTATGCTTGGTTAATACAACATCTTAATTGTCTACACTATGGGTCCAATTACCACTTTCTGCATTCTCGGATGGGTCATGGTGTATTAGGAATATGGCTCCCACAATAAGACTCAGACTGACCAGCAATCCTGTAAAGCCCCACCCTTTCTCGGAGAACATATCATCAGCTAGAGGCCAGCCCATACTTTCACTTCTATGAACGCACACAGGGAGGATAGGGCGGGGTCAGGGAATCTTCATTAGAGAGGTAACCCCCGAACCCTATTGGTATTCGGTTCTTCTCCTAACTCTGTGATTGTTTGACAGTGTCAGTGTGTCTTACCCTCTTGCAATGTGTGATATGAACCCAGGTAGCTCTTTCAGCTATCCTCACTGCGAAGGCTGTCACCAGAAGCATTGGTATGGCCCCTCCCACCGTGGCTGCTTCCAGTCCTTTTTCTTTAGTGATTGGTTCCAGACCCAGTCTCCTGGTTGGATTGAGTGAATCACCTTCTCCTGTAATTCATCTGTTGGACACAAAAATATTGGACATACGGGTTTGGTTATCAAAGAGTCCTCTCATGTGTTCTGCTAGTATATCTTCAACCTCTATGTTTACCTATCATGGTTCCTAACTCTGGCCTTCTATTTGTTCTACCTGATTAGCTAAACATTATTTAAAGAAATAGATCATAGTAAACCAACTCTAGGGATAATATCTTGACCTAATATTTTAGCTGCCATAATCGGGTCCGCCAAGTAAGTTGGGAACGCTTCTACCCATTTGATATACTTATCTATTATTACAATTTTTATTTTATTTTAATTAGTTTGTTATCAACCTGCCCTACCATTCTTATGCTACAAAGTGTTGTCTAATTGTTGTCTAATTACCTGTATGATTTGCTGTCTAATTACCAACCATCCCTCCGGTTGATACATGGCTCTGCCCATGTATCAATATTGCTGCATATCTAAACAATGGCAGGTAAGATTAGTAACTTATCTGTCTGACATTATCTTGTAGGATCGCCCCTTTCATTTTCCACATGTCCAATTCTCCCTGGGGCGTTCATTCATGGCTATCCTGCAACAATTCTCTGCCAAGTGTCTTATCTTCTTTAAGATTTATCTGTGCTGCTTTGTATGGTTTTAAATGTCTATGTGCTTGTCTGTGTAAATAGTAACCTTTCTCGCCTTTCTTATTTGGCAGGCACTAGTCAATGCTACTATTTCGGCCTGTTTTGCCGAATAATTTCTAGGCAATGGTTCAGTATCTAACACCTTAGTTCCTGAAACCAACTAAGCTTATATTCCCCCTTTGTCTCCACTCAGTAACTGTTATCTACCCATTCTGTGTCACTTCTATCTTCTCTCCATCCTGGCTTATTATGAGATTCTAACCTTCGTAATGCTCCAGGTCTTCTGCGCCTCACTCCCAAACCATCAAGGTCAACTTAGGCCTCCACATAGGGCGGGGGAGCCCTTCTCTGTCTGCCTTTTCTACTATCTGTCTGTCACTCTTTGTTGTAACAGTCAGTATCAAATATGGGTTGTTTCCAAATATTGAAAAAATGTCTCACTGTCTCCCTGTCTGCACTCATGGATTTGAGAAAAATCACCTGTCTATAGTAGCAATCTCCAAGTCTATTACGTAGTTTGATTATGGTTCTCGATGCTCTCAATGGTCCTGGATCACCACAGATGTCATATATCCCAGTCGTGTTGGCTTGGATTAGGTTCTAAATACTTAACATAAGTCTACCATTAACCTCTCTGAACCACCCATCCCAGATCCGGGATAATTGTCATCAGCAACGCTGAATAGCATAGCGCCACAGTCAAATAATATTACTAGAAAATATTCATATTCATGAAAACACAAGTGCAATATTGCAAAACACAGCTTAGCCTTTTGTTAACCTCTTGAAGCTAGCTTTTATTTTTGGAAAAATAACGTTCCCAAAGTATGCCCATTTCTCAGGACCAGATGCTAGAATATGCATATCATTGACAGCTTAGGATAGAAAACACTCTAAAGTTTCCAAAACTGTAAAAATATTGTCTGTGAGTATAACAGAACTGATATTGCAGGCGAAATCCTGAGAAAAATCCAATCAGGAAGTGACTCAAGTGCCCATTGAAAGGGATATCAACCAGATTCCTTTTTCTGTGGCTTCCCTAAGGTGTCTACAGCCTTTAGACATAGTTTCAGGCCTTTATTTTGAAGAATGAGCGTAAACGTCCACATTGCGTAAGTGGTCAGTTGTTGGCTCTCAGTGTGATTTTTGCGCTAAACAGAGAGGTAGCCATTTTTCCTCCCGGTCCTAGTGAAAAGCCAACTGTCCCGGTTGATATATTATCGAATAGATAACAGATAACCCTATTACTATAATTGTCTGCAGTCGTAAACCCCGGCACGTACTACCGAGACAATTCCCAGAAAATAGCCCTAATTTAAAGGTCCAAGTGTTTCCCCAGCGAGGATTCTCCTTACTCTCTCTCTCTCTCTTTGTCTCTGCCTCTCCCCTTTTCCCTGTATGTCCCTTTATCTTGTCTCGTCAGTAGAGGATGCCTGGTTATTTTTTTTTAAATGCCTTCCTCACCATCTTAAATAAGTAAGCCCCATTCAAGAAATGTAGAACCAGGAACAAATATAGCGCTTGGTTCTCTCCAGACCTGACTGCCCTTAACCAACACAAAAACATCCTATGGCATTCCGCATTAGCATCGAACAGCCCCCGTGATATGCAACTTTTCAAGGAAGCTAGAAACCATTATACACAGGTAGTTAGAAAAGCCAAGGCTAGATTTTTCAAGCAGAAATTTGCTTCCTGCAACACAAACTCAAAAAAGTTATCGGACACTGTAAAGTCCATGGAGAATAAGAACACCTCCTCCCAGCTGCCCACTGCACTGAAGACAGGAAACACTGTCACCACTGATAAATCCACTATAATTGAGAATTTCAATTTAAAAAATTCTACGCCAACTCGCCCAAGCCTTCCTCATTTCTCCTTCTCCCAAATCCAGTAGGGTGATTTTCTGAAAGAGCTGCAAAATCTGGACCCTTTACAAATCAGCCGGGCTAGACAATCTGGACCCTTTCTTTCTAAAAATTATCTCCCGAAATTGTTGCCACCCATATTACTAGCCTGTTCAACCTCTCTCTCGTGTCGTCTGAGATTCCCAAAGATTGGAAAGCAGCTGCGGTAATCCCCCTCTTCATAGGGTGGGACACTCTTGACCCATACTGCTACAGACCTATATCTATCCTACCCTGCCTTTCTAAAGTCTTCGAAAGCCAAGTCAACAAACAGATTACTGACCATTTCAAATCTCACCATACCTTCTCCGCTATGCAATCTGGTTTCAGAGCTGGTCATGGGTGCACCTCAGCCACGCTCAAGGTCCTAAACGATATCTTAACCACCATCGATAAGAAACAATACTGTGCAGCCGTATTCGGCAGGGTAGCCTAGTGGTTAGAGCGTTGGACTAGTAACCGGAAGGTTGCAAGTTCAAACCCACGAGCTGACAAGGTACAAATCTGTTGTTCTGCCCCTGAACAGGCAGTTAACCCACTGTTCCTAGGCCGTCATTGAAAATAAGAATTTGG
Organism: Oncorhynchus mykiss; assembly: GCF_057628025.1. Classification (NCBI taxonomy): domain Eukaryota; kingdom Metazoa; phylum Chordata; class Actinopteri; order Salmoniformes; family Salmonidae; genus Oncorhynchus; species Oncorhynchus mykiss. Next base: position 23,915,791 of record NC_143024.1, read on the forward strand.
TCTTAACTGACTTGCCTGGTTAAATAAAGGTAAAAAAAATAAAATAAAATTCATTGACCTGGCCAAGGCTTTCAAACTCTGTCAATCACCACATCGACAGACTTGACAGCCTTGGTTTATCAAATGATTGCCTCGCCTGGTTCACCAACTACTTCTTTGATAGAGTTCAGTGTGTCAAATCGGAGGGTCTGTTGTTCGGGCCTCTGGCAGTCTCTATGGGGGTGCCACAGGGTTCAATTCTTGGACCGACTATCTTCTCTGTATACATCAATGATGTCGCACTTGCTGCTGGTGAGTCTCTGATCCACCTCTACGCAGACGACACCATTCTGTATGTATCTGGCTCTTCTTTGAACACTGTGTTGTCAACCCTCCAGGCGAGCTTCAATGCCATACAACTCTCCTTCCGTGGCCTCCAATTGCTCTTAAATACAAGTAAAACTAAATGCATGCTCTTCAACCGATCGCTGCCTGCACCTGCCCGCCTGTCCAACATCACTACTCTGGACGGCTCTGACTTATAATATGTGGACAACTACAAATACCTAGGTGTCTGATTAGACTGTAAACTCTCCTTCCAGACTCACATCAAACATCTCCAATCCAAAGTTAAATCTAGAATTGGCTTCCTATTTCGCAACAAAGCATCCTTCACTCATGCTGCCAAACATACCCTTGTAAAACTGACCATCCTACCAATCCTCGACTTCGGCGATGTCATTTACAAAATAGCCTCCAATACCCTACTCAATAAATTGGATGCAGTCTATCACAGTACCATCCGTTTTGTCACCAAAGCCCCATATACTACCCACCACTGCGACCTGTATGCTCTCGTTGGCTGGCCCCCGCTTCATACTCGTCACCAAACCCACTGGCTCCAGGTCATCTACAAGACCCTGTTAGGTAAAGTCCCCCCTTATCTCAGCTCGCTGGTCACCATAGCAGCACCTACCTGTAGCACGCCCTCCAGCAGGTATATCTTTCTGGTCACCCCCAAAACCAATTCTTCCTTTGGCCACCTCTCCTTCCAGTTCTCTGCTGCCAATGACTGGAACCAACTACAAAAATCTCTGAAGCTGGAAATACTTATCTCCTCACTAGCTTTAAGCACCAGCTGTCAGAGCAGCTCACAGATTACTTCACCTGTACATAGCCCATCTATAATTTAGCCCAAACAACTACCTCTTTCCCTACTGTATTTATTTATTTTGCTCCTTTGCACCCCATTATTTCTATCTCTACTTTGCACATTCTTCCACTGCAAATCTACCATTCCAGTGTTTCACTTGCTATATTGTATTTACTTCACCAACATGGCCTTTTTTGTTGTATGTGTCGAACTGCTTTGCTTTATCTTGGTCAGGTCGCAATTGTAAACTTGTTCTCAAATTGCCTACCTGGTTAAATAAAGGTGAAATAAAAAAATATATTTTCCTTTCCTCTCTTGACTCTTGTCCACTTTTCTCAACTTTCTCCCTTCCTTTTTAAAATATTTCCTGCTCTTTCCTGCAATTTCCCACATACACATACTTCCACACAAACAGTAGGTATACTTTCACACAAACAGTAGGTATACTTCCACACAAACAGTAGGTATACTTCCACACAAACAGTAGGTATACTTCCACACAAACAGTAGGTATACTTCCACACAAACAGTAGGTATACTTCCACACAAACAGTAGGTATACTTCCACACAAACAGTAGGTATACTTCCACACAAACAGTAGGTATACTTCCACACAAACAGTAGGTATACTTCCACACAAACAGTAGGTATACTTCCACACAAACAGTAGGTATACTTCCACACAAACAGTAGGTATACTTCCACACAAACAGTAGGTATACTTCCACACAAACAGTAGGTATACTTCCACACAAACAGTAGGTATACTTCCACACAAACAGTAGGTATACTTCCACACAAACAGTAGGTATACTTCCACACAAACAGTAGGTATACTTCCACACAAACAGTAGGTATACTTCCACACAAACAGTAGGTATACTTCCACACAAACAGTAGGTATACTTCCACACAAACAGTAGGTATACTTCCACACAAACAGTAGGTATCCTGCGCACATACGGTCTCCCTATCCAGTCGACATAGATTACAGAGACCGTGAGAAGCACTCCCCATCCTCCCCCAAGATTGGGGAGGCCATGAGACCAAATCTCTCAGTGACCTCCAGCCAAGGTCGGCACCGAATTTTGCTCAGACAGTCTGTGATTAAGGGACATATTGTTTTACTGACTAAAACTACACACATCATTAATTATAACTGTATGATTCTAATCAATTTCATATAAATATATGGTTTCAGGGTGGGGTATTCTAATCATTCATTTAAACATATAAATCCCATTAACACTCACTCCCTCCCTTCTCTCTCTCTCTCTCTCTCTCTCTCTCTCTCTCTCTCTCTCTCTCTCTCTCTCTCCCTCAATATATATCTGAATGGAAGGCCACAGCATAAACCCAGATTCTTTGATGTGACAAGTTAGGTTGCACTTTACATGAACCATTCACCGTAAAGGTCTTTGATTCAGTATCAGACTCATGGGAAGAACATGACACCTGTCACATCCAGTCACCCAGCTGTATGTTCTCTTCCGTGCAACGCCACCGCCTCAACACTGTCATCCTGAAACATCATTGTGGTTTTGTTGTGCTAGCGCCGGCTAGCTAACCATTAACGGCGAGGCCGGCTGTTATTTGCATTGCATTGCCCCTTGCATGTGTCCTGACTGTGTAAACAACTTAGTCACAAATGGACTTGTCATGTGTGGCTATGACAGATGTCCCTTCATGTTTGCACAACGTTGTCTAAACATTGCTGGGTGCATCCCAATGTCTTTAACCCCAAGAAGCACCGCCGCGTGAATATTCACACCTATCTGTGTGATCACTTGATTAAAAATGTATTGATATGTGACGTTTGATATCCCATTGTTCAATCACTTTAATGACACTGATGTGGCAGACTCAATTTATTGAGTTAGGGCAACATCTGATGCATAAGTCATGCATCCCCTACTGATTATGCTCCTCATCACAGACTCTGGTTGCTCACACAGCTATTAAAATGGCTTAACCTCCACACTCAGTTTTACTCCCCTTTATGTACTCTTTAAATTGTACAACACCATCTGTGGCCCCGTAGAGTTCATCCAATGTTTTTCTCTCTCTCTCTCTCTCTCTCTCTCTCTCTCTCTCTCTCTCTCTCTCTCTCTCTCTCTCTCTCTCCTCAACCTCTCGGGGGCCATTCAAAGTAGTATTTGTGTTTTCTCCTTCCGTGATAATGTAATGCTATTGTGTCTGCATTGAAATCTCTATCCTGTCCCAACGCACAGGGTATCTGACTCCATATCTGAACAGAGATGTTATCTTCCTTCCCATGTGAATTTGCTCTTTTTTCCTCACTGAAATCTATATTCTCTCTCTCCTCGTGCTTTCTATCAAACTGTCCCAATTTACTTTTCTGTTTTCCACCTATCTCCCCTCATCTCTTCCTCAGTAAGGTACCACAGGCTCGATATCTCTCTCTCTCTCTCTCTCTCTCTCTCTCTCTCTCTCTCTCTCTCTCTCTCCCTCTCTCTCTCTCTCTCTCTCTCTCTCTCTCCCTCTCTCTCTCTCTTGCTACTGTCACAGTTATCTGAAAATATGCCTCTTATCTTTCTCCCTCAATCCTTCTCTTCTCCTCCCACCGTCTAATTCTCTCATTTCTGCGTCCTTTGCAACACTCTCAACTCTATTTGCATTTCTCCTGTGGAATAATCAGAGTGTAACGCACTAAATTGGAATGCTATGGTGTGGCAACACACGAGCATGAAGGTTCTTTGAGTTAATGTACAATTTAGCTCACGGTATTGTTATTGTTTATACATCTATTAACCGCCTTCCTCTCTCTCCACGTCGCTCCGTCACTCCTCATCTCTCCGCTGATGACATTTTCCCTCTCCTTTTCTCTCTCCTTACATATTCTCCTATCACTCCTCCTTTCTCTCTCCATTTTTCTCCACCCCTCACTCTACAAGTCCCTCGTTCTGTCTCTCTCCCTCTCCCTCTGTTCTCAACCTTACCCTCTGACATAAAGCTCATACTATTTTCCGTCGCCGTTTTTTTGTGTGTGTGTCAGTTGGCCTCTCATCTCCTCTTTAAGCCAGCTATATTCCCTGAGTAGTTCAGTTCAGTGAAGT
>NC_143024.1:23925000-23927500 GCF_057628025.1 Oncorhynchus mykiss
CCCTGCTCTTAACAATGAATATCCCTAACGCCCGTGCATCCGTCTGTTCTCCGATGGCAACGGGGAGATTCCTGCTCTCTCCCTCTTACGTTCCTGCGTAGCGTTCCCTGTTCCCTGTCAGAGGGCAGTCACTGAGCCCCAGGCCTGGTCACACCAATAAATACCTTTTGAACTGAACTGAATTGAGTGAAGTGAGATAGGGAAGGGGTGGGATGGAGGGAGAGAGAGGGGGGGCAGGGAAGGAGGGAAAGAGAGAGAGAGAGTGTGACAGGGAGGGAGGGAAAGAGAGAGAGAGTGACAGGGAGGGAGGGAATGAGGTAGGGAGGGGAAATGACACACAGCCTGCGGCGCAGCCAGTCAGTGGGGCAGACAGGGTTAAGGCCAGCTATGTTAGGTCTCTCTGTCTGCAGGCCACTCTAGACAGCCGCTGTTCACAGTCATGTGGTGCTGAATTCTGCAACTAGCTCTCATAGTTTCACGTCAGAGCAGACGTTCATCCACGTTTCTCAAATGCCAAATTTCTAAGTTGTCGCAAACGCCAAAATTTTAAAGTGTGTAAGGTTAAGTTCAGGCATTAACTCAGAATGTTTAATGTTAGGGTTAAGTTAAGGCGTTAAGTCCGAATGGTTAAGGTAAGGGTTAAGGTTAAAAATCTCAGAACAACTTTCTATGCTGGATTTGATCTTGCAACCTTTGGAATAAGAGGCAGATTCTTACTTAAACACATGTGTATCAAGGACTCTAAATAGAACTCTCTGTCAGTGTGTATCAAAGACTCTAAATAGAACTCTCTGTCAGTGTGTATCAAAGACTCTAAATAGAACTCTCTGTCAGTGTGTATCAAGGACTCTAAATATAATTCTCTGTCAGTGTCTATCAATGAGTCTAAATATAACTCTGTCAGTGTGTATCAAGAACTCTAAATATAATTCTCTGTCAGTGTCTATCAAGGAGTCTAAATATAACTCTGTCAGTGTGTATCAATGACTCTAAATAGAGCTCTCTGTCAGTGTGTATCAATGACTCTAAATATAGCTCTATGTCAGTGTGTGTCAGTGTGTATTCAGTTGACACATTTGTGCTGTGAATTTATGACTGGCATCCTTGTTTATAGCCTAATATGTATCTTAGGTGTCATTCACACTACTTAGCAATCAGTGCACCACAACAGCAGTCTGAACACTAACACACCTACACAGATACACACATACACAGTGCACAGACAGACACACACAGCATGCATCCTCTGGACTGTCTACCATCTAAAACTCACATGTCCACTGTATAGTTACAACCAGGGGTTGGAACCAAAAGAGCTAATTAAATTACTTCACTAATCAGTGAGGATAGAGCAGCTTGCTATAGAGCAGCTAGCTAGCTAGTTGTTTACATGATGGACAGACAAGTGTAAGCCACGAGATACGACTGAAATGTTGCAGGTGGGGAGAAAGGGTGGACAAGGCTTGGCTACAAGCGCTAGGCATCTTGTTATGACCTGCATTATCTGAATTAGGCCCACAGAATTAGACCTACGCAGGAGCGGCTTCTATGGAGGAACTTAGAATATATTTGAACTTCCTACAGTTGGCTTAATGCCAGACCAGAGCTAGCTAACAAGCTTGTGTGTGCAGAGCGGAACCAGAATTAAAAACACATCTTACCTTTTTGCAATTAATAAATCCAATGTGAAATGTGATAACTATAGTATCCTTAACTAGCATTGAAAAAGTGAATCCATTCTTCTCTAATGAAAAATCTCTCTCCCTACCTTCTGAATCAAGCTTGTAACGAAGAAGTTCCTGAGTGACAGAGTGATGGCTTTGCACAGGCGCTTTGTTGCGTTTTTTTCTGGGACTGACTGTATAAAAAATGCTCGGAACAAAAAAAAAACGGTATTAACCAGTTCTCATGCTTTTAAAATAACGGTTATGTTCCGGAACAGTATAGCTCACTTTCGATCCTGGTTCTGTTTCTGTTCTTCCAACCCCTGGTTACAACACATACAGATACTCATAGACACACACATACACACACATGCACTCACGCTTCCACTCTATCAGTTCCTTCCTCAGGCATTGGCGAGTGTACACTTGCTGTGAGCACACACTGTCAGAAGTTGTGAGTGTGTGTCAGCACACCTGACAGGACCAGAGGGGTGTCTCACTCCTCCCTCACTCCATCACTCACTCCTCTCTCTTCTTTCACTCCAATCCTCTCCCATCCCGAGGCAGAAACTCACTCACGGCAGTTTTATTTAGCCAGAGATGACATGACCTCATCTTGCACTGACATCTCTCTCTCCCCTCTCTCTCTCCCCCTCCTCTCCCTCTCTCATTCTTTGTGTTTGTCATTCAACTGCACGTCAGTAGTTTTCCTGCTTTTAGATTCAATCTACTACTTCTCTCTTGCCTCACCTATTTTGTTTTGTACAGTGATTTCACCTCAGAGTTGCAAGCAGCTTCCACAGGAAACAGGAACCCAGACACAATCCGTTGATGAT
>NC_143024.1:23932500-23942500 GCF_057628025.1 Oncorhynchus mykiss
TTAGCTGGTGAGCAGCACACCACCTGGTTCTTTCTCTGATGTTAGCTGGTAAGCAGCACACCACCTGGTTCTTTCTCTGATGATAGCTGGTGAGCAGCACACCACCTGGTTCTCTCTCTGATGTTAGCTGGTGAGCAGCACACCACCTGGTTCTCTAGCTGATGTTAGCTGGTGAGCAGCACACCACCTGGTTCCTTCTCTGATGTTAGCTGGTGAGCAGCACACCACCTGGTTCTTTCTCTGATGATAGCTGGTGAGCAGCACACCACCTGGTTCTTTCTCTGATGATAGCTGGTGAGCAGCACACCACCTGGTTCTCTAGCTGATGTTAGCTGGTGAGCAGCACACCACCTGGTTCTTTCTCTGATGTTAGCTGGTGAGCAGCACATCACCTGGTTCTCTCTCTGATGTAAGCTGGTGAGCAGCACACCACCTGGTTCTCTAGCTGATGTTAGCTGGTGAGCAGCACACCACCTGGTTCTTTCTCTGATGTTAGCTGGTGAGCAGCACACCATCTGGTTCTCTAGCTGATGTTAGCTGGTGAGCAGCACACCACCTGGTTCTCTAGCTGATGTTAGCTGGTGAGCAGCACACCACCTGGTTCTCTCTCTGATGTTAGCTGGTGAGCAGCACACCACCTGGTTCTCTAGCTGATGTTAGCTGGTGAGCAGCACACCACCTGGTTCTCTAGCTGATGTTAGCTGGTGAGCAGCACACCACCTGGTTCTTTCTCTGATGTTAGCTGGTGAGCAGCACATCGCCTGGTTCTCTCTCTGATGTTAGCTGGTGAGCAGCACACCACCTGGTTCTCTAGCTGATGTTAGCTGCATTGTGGTTCATGCTGTTTAAAGAGGAACTGAACAATCACTCATAGGAGCTATTCCTGAAGCCTTGACATTATATATAGCATTCTCCACCTCTTCCCACTGCCTCTCTCTCTCCCCCTCTCACTCTCCCTCTCTCTCTCGCTCTCTCTCGATCTCTGTTTCTATCCAGCTCTCCTCTACCTCCTCATCCCACACTCCTCATCCATGTCCTCCATCTCGCACTCCCACTCTCTCTCTCACCCTCCCTCTCATCCTCTCACCCTCTCCCTTTGTTTATATATATCAGCTTTTAGCTGTTGGCATTTTTGCTTCCCAGAAAATGTTTCTTCAAATCAAATCATCAAATCAAATGTATTTATATAGCCCTTCGTACATCAGCTGATATCTCAATGTGCTGTACAGAAACCCAGCCTAAAACCCCAAACAGCAAGCAATGCAGGTGTTGAAGCACATTGGCTAGGAAAAACTCCCTAGAAAGGCCAAAACATAGGAAGAAACCTAGAGAGGAACCAGGCTATGAGGGGTGGCCAGTCCTCTTCTGGTTGTGCCGGGTGGAGATTATAACAGAACATGGTCAAGATGTTCAAATGTTCATAAATGACCAGCATGGTCAAATAATAGGTCTGGGACAGGTAGCATGTCCGATGAACAGGTCAGGATTCCATAGCCGCAGGCAGAACAGTTGAAACTGGAGCAGCAGCACGGCCAGGTGGACTGGGGACAGCAAGGAGTCATCATGCCAGGTAGTCCTGAGCCATGGTCCTAGGGCTCAGGTCCTCAGAGAGAGAGAAAGAAAGAGAGAAAGAGAGAGCATATTTAAATTAATAAAGGACAACTGACCCTAGCCCCCCGACACATAAACTACTGCAGCATAAATACTGGAGGCTGAGACAGGAGGGGTCAGGAGACACTGTGGCCCCATCCGATGATACCCCCGGACAGGGCCAAACAGGAAGGATATAACCCCACCCACTTTGCCAAAGCACAGCCCCCACACCACTAGAGGGATATCTTCAACCACAAACTTACCATCCTTTTCTTGTCTTTTTCTTTTTGACCCACTGCCCCCAAGACCCACTCCCAATCACTAACACTTCCCCCATCTTCTCCTCTCCTCTTTCCATCCTCCCTTTTCTCTTCCTCTTCCATTCCCCATCTTACAGCCCTGCCCTGCTTTACGCTCTTCCTTCCTCTCCTCCCTCTAACCCCTTCATCACGTGTGTGCTTTCAGAGTAGGAGTATTGATTGTGTGGCAGGCTGACAGGCACTGTAATGGACAACTCGGATCTGAGGGGGAAAGGGGTCCTGGCAGTGACTCACCTGGTCAAGCGGGAACTGGGGAGGCACAGAGAGGAAAAGCAAGAGAGAGACTGTGAAAATAACTAGGCTTAAATCCATCCTTCCAGAACACATTTGAGGTCATGCACACCTCTGGTAAGATGCTGTGCTGTCTGACTATTGCCTTGTCTCTATGTCCAGAGAAGATTTTGTCATTACAGTAAACAGTCAACTGATTAGAAACACTGGCCAATCCCTCTCTGTAAGATTCTGTAGTGTTTGACTACTATCCTGATTGTAAAACTACTGTATCTTAATTTGACCAGTTTCTCACAGCAGGAAAATAATCTTGCAGCAACAGGAAATGTGAATTATTATGTGGATTATAATTAATGGACACTTTTCTAGGGGTTGATACATTTTTCATTTGGTCAAATTAAGTCTGACATTTTAAAGTGGAAATTACAAACTTCAGAAGCCTTTTTAAAACTTTGAATATACTACAATTTGCATTTCTGTTGAAAATTCTCTGCGACAACAAAGTGATAAAATTAAGATAGCACACCTGTACTTATTTTAATCAAGGCCCTCTAAAGTCAGGATGTATTCTATGTCTCCTTCTTTACTTTCCTGTACAATTTGGCCACTATCTTGTTCCTATTTGGAAATAAGATGTAGCTAAGCCATATCTTTCTTATGACCATAACCATCCTCTAATCACTACTGCAGTGCTATAAGGCTAAGAATAATACCCTCCATCCATGGCTGTTAAAATCTAACATGGGTGATTCAATTAATACCGTCTTTCTCTATTGCCTCTATCTCATTTGGTACTTTACTTTACTTGTACTTTATTTTATTTGTATTTAGAAAACAAAATGACATTGTCTCTCTTACCAGGCAGTTAGGAGTATTCTAATGCGTTTTGACTGCAGAGCTTTACCAGTAGAATGGGCTTGTTTCATGGTCCAGATCTAATGGAGGATGCCTGGGACATTTGGGTCCAGGTCAGATAGCACAACAGATGCGTAGTGTTTTAGTACGTGTACATGAACTGCAATTCCTCTTCCAAATGATGTCATTTGCACAATTCCACACCCACACTAATTTAGTAGCTGCCAGTCATCTACAAAAGACACACACACACACACACACACACACACACACACACACACACACACACACACACACACACACACACACACACACACACACACACACACACACACACACACACACACACACACACACACACACACACACACACACACACACACACACACACACACACACACACACACACACTATGCACACATACATTCCCCACTTGGGTGCTGATTCATTGAACTATGAAACAAGCCTTTGCTAATCCTGTATTAAATGTTTGCAGTTGTGTAAATATTCCCTCTTTTTATTATTTGGGCATTGGTTTTTCCATATGTACTGTATTAGCATAGTGGCAGCGGGGCGGGCGGTGGAATGATAAACATGTTAGCCTGGGGTGATGATGGCTCTGCTGCTTTACACTGTACTTAATGAAGACATTACACACCAGCTAATTTACTTTCCTCAGTGTTGCACTGCAGCATCCCATAGAACATACTGTAGACAGACAGATAGGAAGGGCACTCATGCATACACTACATAAAATCAAATCAAAATGTATTCATCACATGCTTTGTAAATAACAGGTGTGAACTAACAGTGAAATGCTTACTTATGGGCCCTCCTCACTCACTCCACTCCGAATTCCTTCTGGCTGCAGGTACATAGGGCCAAGTACTCTTTTATTCCGAATGCAATTCTGCAACGTAACAAAATGTTGGACTAATTGCATTTAGCATTGCACAATGAAACTGCCCTTACCCTGCCTATTTGCTTGTAAATATCCGTTGCTATTTATTTGTCATTTTTACATGTGATATGTTTTATGACTGCTGCCAAATGAATTGCAATCCCTTTAGGACATGAATTTTCTGAATCTGAATCCCCAACAATGCAGAGAGAAATAAAATAATAACAGAAAAGTAAAACAGGTAATAATCAAAGTAACAGTAGATGCATAATATTGAATGATAACAGGGTACCAGTACCTAGTCAATGTGTAGGGGTACGAGGTAGTTGTGGTAGATATGTACATATAACTAAGAATAAAGTGACAGATAGTAAACAGTAGCAGCAGTGTGATGAGTCAAAACAGTTAGTGACAAAGGGGTCGATGCACATAGTCTGGGTAGCTATTTAGTTAACTGTTTAACTAAGTATTTAACTAAGTATTTATCCGTCTTATGTCTTGGAGGTAGAAGCTGTTCTGGGTCCTGTTGGTTTGAGACTTTGTGCATCGGTACCGCTTGCCGTGCGGTATAAGAGAGAACAGTCTATGATTTGGGTGGCTGGTGTCTTTGAACATTTTTAGTGCCTTTCTCTGACACCGCCTGGTATAGAGGTCCTGGATGGCAGGGAGCTCGGCCCTAGTGATGTACTGGGCCGTACGGACTACCCTCTGTAGCGTCCGGATGCCAAGCAGTTGCCATACCAAGCAGTGATGCAGCCAGTCAAGCTGCTCACAATGGTGCAGCTGTAGAACTTTTTAAGAATCCTAGGGCCCTTGGTAAATCTTTTCATCCTGAGGAAGAAGAAGTATTCTCGTGCCCTCCTCATGACTGTGTTGATGTGTTTGATAGATCCTTAGTGATGTGGACACCGAGGAACCGACGGTCAGCATGGCAGATATCTTGTTGCGTCTCTCATTCTACCTGACAGTCCCCACATACCACACTGACAGTCCCCACATTCCACACTGACAGTCCCCACATTCCACACTGACAGTCCCCACATTCCACACTGACAGTCCCCACATTCCACACTGACAGTCCCCACATATCACACGGACAGTCCCCACGTTCCACACTGACAGTCCCCACATACCACACTGAGAGTCCCACATTCCACACTGACAGTCCCCACATTTTGTAGCCAGCAGCATACCACCCTGCATCCCACTGCTGGCTTGTCTCTGAAGCTAAGCAGGGTTGGTCCTGGTTGGTCCCTGGATGGGAGACCAAACGCTGCTGGAAGGTGTGTTGGAGGACCAGTAGGAGGCACTCTTTTCCTCTGGTCTAAAGAAATATCACAATACCCCAGGGCAGTGATTGGGGACTTTACCCTGTATAGGATGCTGTCTTTTGGATGGGTGTCCTGACGCTCTGTGGTCACTAAAGATCCCATGGTACTTATTGTAAGAGATGGGGTGTTCATTTTCCAATCTGGCCCTCATACCATCATGTCCACCTAATATCATCGCCAGCTTCCAGTTGGTTCATTCATTCATTCCCCCTCCTCTCCCCTGTAACTAATCGCCAGGTCATTGCTGTAAATGAGAATGTGTTGTCAGTCAACTTACTGGGTAAAACACAACCCACTGACAGTCCCCACATACCACATGGACAGTCCCCACATACTATGTTATTTAGATATGGCTCAGATGGTTTGTGTTGGTGGGTTTGCTTCACTCATGGGTCACATACTGGAATAAAAAACATAAAACACTGACAGTCCTCACATACTTCACTGACAGTCCCCACATACCACACTGGACAGTCCCCACATACTTCACTGACAGTCCCCACATACCACACTGGACAGTCCCCACATACTTCACTGACAACCCTCACATACTTCACTGACAGTCCCCACACAGCACACTGGACAGTCCCCACATATCACACTGACAGGCCCCACATACCACATTGGACAGTCCCCACATATCACACTGACAGGCCCCACATACCACACTGGACAGTCCCCACATATCACACTGACAGTCCCCACATACCACACTGACAGTACCCACATACCACGCTGACAGTCCCCATATACCACACTGACTGTCCCCCCATATCACACTGACAGTCCCCACATATCACACTGACAGGCCCCACATACCACACTGGACAGTCCCCACATATCACACTGACAGTCCCCACATACCACACTGACTGTCCCCGCATACCACACTGACAGTCCCCTTATACCACACTGACTGTCCCCCTATATCACACTGACAGTCCTCACATACCACACTGACTGTCCCCACATACCACACTGACAGTCCCCACATACCACACTGACAGTCCCCATATACCACACCGACAGTCCCCACATATCACACTGACAGTCCCCACATACCACACTGACAGTCCCCACATACCACACTGACAGTCCCCACATACCACACTGACAGTCCCCACATACCACACTGGACAGTCCCCACATACCACACTGACAGTCCCCACATACCACACTGGACAGTCCCCACATACCACACTGACAGTCCCCACATACCACACTGGACAGTCCCCACATACCACACTGACAGTCCCCACATACCACACTGACAGTCCCCACATATCACACTGACAGTCCCCACATACCACACTGGACAGTCCCCACATACCACACTGGACAGTCCTCATTTACCACACTGACTGTCCCCACATACCACACTGACAGTCCCCACATACCACACTGACAGTCCCCACATACCACACTGACTGTCCCCCCATATCACACGGACAGTCCTCACATACCACACTGGCAGTCCCCACATACCACACTGACTGTCCCCGCATACCTCACTGACAGTTCCCACATACCACACTGACAGTCCCCACATACCACAATGACATTCAACACATTCCACAATGATATTCTATTCTGTGTTCTCTGGTTACTGCCTATGTAACGGTGTAGATTATATTCTACCCAGCTGCGTAGTTTTCTCTTGCTTTGTTCTGTCAAAGGCTGGAAGACTGCATGTATAGTCAAGTTCAACTGTAGCACACTTCCAAGAGACTGCAACTGTGAGAGCAAAGAGCATCCTTTTTAAGATTTTCCAGTGGTTCAGAAAAGTTCATGCAGAGACTCAAATCACTTGCCTTGGAGGGTTTGAAAACAGAACGGATTAAAACCTGCTGCTAACAGTAATGTGAATTATTACAGGAAAATACACCAATAAAAACCTTCATATGCAAAAACCCCAAACAAATACATTTGACTAAACTGTCTCTATCTTGCTCTCTCTCTCCTCCATGTCTCTTTCCATCATGTTGAATACTGTGATGGCTGGAGTTCAGATGACTCATTTTAGCTCCCGTCGTGGGTGACAGAGTTATACAACAAGTCCAGAGAAATACACGCACCCTAGTCACGCCACACACACACACACACACACACACACACACACACACACACACACACAACACACAACACACAACACACAACACACAACACACAACACACACAACACACACACACACACACACACACACACACACACACACACACACACACACACTGCTGCAGCAGCTCTGATGTTCCTCCTCACCTGACCAGTGGACTCTGACTCTCTGATCTCTCATTTAACTGCTCCATCACTCGCTTCCTCTCTCCCTCTCCCCTTCTCCCGCTCTCTCTGTCCCTCATTCTCTCTTTTCCCTCCCTCTCTCTCCCTCGTTCTCTCTCCCTCATTCTCTCTGCTCTCTCTCCCTCATTCTCCCTGCTCTCTCTCCCTCATTCTCTCTGCTCTCTCTCTCCCTCATTCTCCCTGCTCTCTCTCTCTCCCTCATTCTCCCTGCTCTCTCTCTCTCTCTCCCCCCACTCTCTGTGCTCTCTCTCTCCCCCCACTCTCTGTGCTCTCTCTCTCCCTCATTCTCTCTGCTCTCTCTTTCCCTCCCTCATTCTCTCTTTTCCCTCCCTCTCTCTTCTCTCTGCTCTCTCACTCTGTCTCCCTCATTCTCTCTGCTCCCTCTCTCACATCCTCGCCTCTGTTGCCACGGCAGCTAAACCTGACAATGAGAGAGACAGAGGGAGAGAACAAATGTCATCTTGATCATTTCGTCTATAACCTGCGTGTGTGTGTGTTTGTCTATGTGTATGTTTTTGTATGGTGTGTGTGTGTGTGTCTGTGTCTGTGTTTGTGTATATCTGATGTGTGGGTGGGTAGGTGGGAGCACTGTGTGGAGTCAGTACATCAGTGTATCATAGAGTACTGAGTGATCCCATCAGTATATAGGATAGTTGCAGCTAGAGACTGATCAAGTATTCTATTCACTGTAGTTTGATGGAAGATAATATTGAAACCATTAGGCAGTACTCTCTTGCCTGATGCAGTACTTCTGTTCTGTTCTGTGATTCTGTCTGTAAGTACATCTGTAAGTACATCTGTCTGTAAGTAATTATGCACTTCAGATGCTTCACTTTGGGTTTGTATTGTATTACTATTTAAATCAGCTTTTGTTCTTCTCCTTGCAGTCTGTGTAATATTCCTATTTTCAGTTAAGACCTTGCTCCAAATGCAAATGTTAGTTGTTTAAACAACCCATAGGCCATTTGAGTTCAAGGAGAGGTTTCTAATTGGGACTAGTGTTCTGTGTTAATATAAGAGAGGAGAGAACAACAGGTATGAGAGGCGGCAGTCAGACAGCCTGGAACACCAAACATCAGATCAGCTTCACCAACCTCCTGAGCATCAAACTGCACTGTAGTTCACCCCTACCACTGATCTGAGAGGCTATACACACGCATGAGACAGAACACTCTCTCCAGGAAGGTTAGGAAGTGTATGTGAGTAGATGAGAGAAAGAAAGGCGTGACATGCCCGGATGTGACAGTGTCAGAGGGGCACGGTGCGCCCCAAAGTGACTGGTGTCAGTGACTGAGGGCCTGTGTGTCTGGGTGGACACGGGGAAGGAGAGATGCATTGAGAAAAATTGTGTGGCAAGGGAAGAAATGGATAGGGAATAAAGAGAAAGACAGAAAGGGGAGAGATGAGTGAGATCTAATTCAGAGAAATAAAGAGACAGGATGAGGTCTGGGGACCTGAAGCGCTGTAATAAAGAAACAGGATGAGGTCTGGGGACCTGAAGCTCTGTAATAAAGAGACAGGAGGAGGTCTGGGGAGGCAGGATGAAGTCTGGGGACCTGAAGCACTGTAATAAAGAGACAGGATGAGGTCTGGGGACCTGAAGTGCTGTAATAAAGAGACAGGATGAGGTCTGGGGAGACAGGATGAAGTCTGGGGACCTGAAACGCTGTAATAAAGAGACAGGATGAGGTCTGGGGACCTGAAGCGCTGTAATAAAGAGACAGGATGAGGTCTGGGGACCTGAAGCGCTGTAATAAAGAGACAGGATGAGGTCTGGGGAGACAGGATGAAGTCTGGGGACCTGAAGCGCTGTAATAAAGAGACAGGATGAGGTCTGGGGAGACAGGATGAAGTCTGGGGACCTGAAGCGCTGTAATAAAGAGACAGGATGAGGTCTGGGGACCTGAAGCGCTGTAATAAAGAGACAGGATGAGGTCTGGGGACCTGAAGTGCTGTAATAAAGAGACAGGATGAGGTCTGGGGACCTGAAGTGCTGTAATAAAGAGACAGGATGAGGTCTGGGGAGACAGGATGAAGTCTGGGGACCTGAAGCGCTGTAATAAAGAGACAGGATGAGGTCTGGGGACCAGAAGTGCTGTAATAAAGAGACAGGATGAGGTCTGGGGAGACAGGATGAAGTCTGGGGACCTGAAGCGCTGTAATAAAGAGACAGGATGAGGTCTGGGGACCTGAAGCGCTGTAATAAAGAGACAGGATGAGGTCTGGGGACCTGAAGCGCTGTAATAAAGAGACAGGATAAGGTCTGGGGAGACAGGATGAGGTCTGGGGACCTGAAGCGCTGTAATAAAGAGACAGGATGAGGTCTGGGGACCTGAAGCGCTGTAATGAAGAGACAGGATGAGGTCTGGGGACCTGAAGCGCTGTAATAAAGAGACAGGATGAGGTCTGGGGACCTGAAGCGCTGTAATAAAGAGACAGGATGAGGTCTGGGGACCTGAAGCGCTTTAAT
>NC_143024.1:23955000-23962500 GCF_057628025.1 Oncorhynchus mykiss
TCCCATGCCAATAAAGCCCCTTGAATTGAATTGAATTGAGTAGGAGAGAGACAGAGAGATAGAGATGGAGAGTAGGAGAGAGACAGAGATGGAGAGTAGGAGAGAGACAAAGAGACAGTGTAGGAAAGAGAGAGTAGGAGAGAGACAGAGAGATAGCGAGTAGGAGAGAGACAGAGAGGGTGTAGGAGAGAGGGAGAGATAGAGAGTAGGAGAGAGATAGAGAGATAGAGAGTAGGAGAGAGAGAGAGATTGAAAAAGCTTCTTCTACTTTCCCCAATGCATAAGTGGTTATCTCCACCCTGCTACCACGAAAATACTTTCACCCTGCTACCAAACAGCAGGTAAACGCAAGCATTTCCTGTGACTATGCCTCAAAACTAAATGTTTACCTGGCCCACCACTCCACCCTGGACTTGAACAGCCTCTATGACCAGGTCCACCTATACAAGGCAGCAGTGCCCACCTTCACCCGGACTCTAAAGGACATCGCTCTCAAACGTAGCCCCAACACTTCACACAGGAGCAACAGATCAATAGACACACCGCCCAGACCAGCGAGACACTCTCCCAGACCTGCGGGACCCCCCCTAGACCTACGCCGAGAGGACCTACATCCAGACCACAACACCACCAGCCACATCCACACCCCCACCCCAACCAATCAACAACCCCCCAAGTCAACCATGCCCACACCCCATGTAGGCCCCCTCAGATCAGACCTATGCCCCTCCTGCCCGCCCCACCCTCGCAAAGAGGGCCTCAACATGGAAGTCACACATACGCCCAGGCCGTGTGCAGGCAAAAAGGCCCAACCCCCACTTTTACACTAGCCCAAGCCAATGGCATGTACCAGATGCTCAGCAGGCTCTGCTCACACTTACTGGCCTGAGGCCAAACCACACGACCAACAACATTGGACACTTTATGGAACACAAAGCCTTCACTATATCATCCTGGAATATCCAAGGCCTGAGGTCATCTGCCTTTGGCCTAAAGAGCAGAAACCTGGACTTCATCAAATAAATCGGTAATACAGACATTGTCATCCTGCAAGAAACCTTGTATAGAGGAGACGGACCCACTGGTTGCCCTCTAGGTTACAGAGAGCTGGTAGTCCCATCCACCAAACTACCAGGTGTGAAACAGGGAAGGGACTCAGGGGCATGCTAATTTGATATAGAGCAGATCTAACCCACTCCATTAAATTTATCAAAACAGGAACATTTTACATTTGGCCTGAAATTCAAAGGGAAATGATCTTAACAGAGAAAAATGTCCTCCTGTGTGCTACCTATACCCCCCCACTAGAATCCCCATACTTTAATGAAGACAGCTTCTCTATCCTGGAGGGGGAAATAAATCATTTCCAGGCCCAGGGACATGTACTAGTCTGTGGTGACCTCAATGCCAGAACCGGACAAGAACCTGACACCCTCAGCACACAGGGGGACAAACACATGCCTGCAGGTGACAGCATTCCCTCCCCCATATGCCCCCCTAGGCACAACTATGACAACATAATCAACAAAAATGGGTCACAACTCCTGCAGCTCTGTCGCACGCTGGGTATGTACATAGTCAACGGTAGGCTTCGATGGGAATCCTATGGTAGGTACACCTATAGCTCATCTCTTGGCAGTAGTACTGTAGACTACTTTATCACCGACCTCAACCCAGAGTCTCTCAGAGCATTCACAGTCAGCCCACTGACACCCTTATCAGACCACAGCAAAATCAATGTCTACTTGAAAAGAGTAATACTCAATCATGAGGCATCAAAGCCAAAGGAACTCAGTAACATTAATACATGCTATAGATGGAAGGAATACAGTTCGGAAACCTACCAAAAAACAATTAGGCAACAACAAATAAAATCCCTTTTAGATAACTTCCTGGGTAAAACATTCAATTGTAATAGTGAAGGTGTAAACTTGGCAGTAGAAAATCTTAACAGTATATTTGACCTCTCAGCTTCCCTATCAAATCTAAAAATCTCAAATAGAAAACCGAAGAAAATGAACAATGACAAATGTTTGATGAAGAAATCTAAGAAAGAAAAACATAGAGACCCAGAAAACCTCAGCCTACTCCTTCACAGCCTACTCCTTCACTATGGTGAATCACTAAAACAATACAGAAATACATTACGGAAAAAGAAGGAACAGCATGTCAGAAATCAGCTCAATGTAATTGAAGAATCCATAGACTCTAACTACTTCTGGAAAACACTAAACAAATAACAACACGAAGAATTGTCTATCCAAAATGGAGATGTATGGGTAAACCACTTCTGGAAAACACTAAACAAATAACAACACGAAAGAATTATCTATCCAAAATGGAGATGTATGGGTAAACCACAAAAACATATACATGATCAAATAGAAATCTTAGAATAAAATATTTAAAGACTACCAGAACCCACTGGATTCTCCAATTACCTTGAGTGAGCTACAGGACAAAATAAAACCCCTCCAACCCAAAAAGGCATGTGGTGTTGATGGTATCCTCAATGAAATGATAAAATATACAGACAACAAATTCCAATTGGCTATACTAAAACTCTTCAACATCATCCTTAGCTCTAGCATCTTCCCCAATATTTGGAACCAAGGACTGATCACCCCAATCCACAAAAGTGTAGACAAATTTGACCCTAATAACTACTGTGGGATATGCGTCAAAAGCAACCTTGGGAAAATCCTCTGTATTATCATTAACAGCAGACTCGTACATTTCCTCAGTGAAAACAATGTACTGAGCAAATGTCAAATTGGCTTTTTACCAAATTACCGTACAACAGACCACGTATTCACCCTGCACACCCTAATTGACAAACAAACAAACCGAAACAAAGGCAAAGTCTTCTCATGCTTTGTTGATTTAAAAAAAAAGCCTTTGACTCAATTTGGCATGAGGGTCTGCTATACAAATTGATAGAAAGTGGTGTTGGGGGAAAAACATACAACATTATAAAATCCATGTACACAAACAACAAGTGTGCGGTTCAAATAGGCAAAACACACACACATTTCTTCCCACAGGGCAGTGGGGTGAGACAGGGATACAGCTTAAGCCTCACCCTCTTCAACATATATCAACGAAATGGTGCGGGCACTAGAAACGTCTGCAGCACTCGGCCTCACCCTACTAGAATCTGATGATCTGATGATCTGGTGCTTCTGTCACCAACCAAGGAGGGCCTACAGCAGCACATTTGTAATGTCTTTATTCTTTTGGAACTTCTGTATGTGTAATGTTTACTGTTAATTTTTATTGTTTATTTCACTTTTGAATATTATCTACCTCACTTGCTTTGGCAATGTTAACATATGTTTCCCATGTCAATAAAGCCCCTTGAATTGAATTGAATTGAGAGAGTTCGAAAGAGTTGGTGAGAGACATAGAGATAGAGTGTAGGAGAGAGAGGGAGGGAGAGAGAGAGAGAGAGAGAGCGCGCGAGAGAGAGCGAGAGAGAGAGAGCGCTAGAGAGAGAGAGAGAGAGAGAGAGAGAGAGAGAGAGAGAGAGAGAGAGATAGAGGGAGAGAGAGAGAGAGAGAGAGAGAGAGAGAGAGAGAGAGAGAGATTACGGTGAGAGATGCTGAGTTAATGGGATCTCAGAAGGAGAGTTCCACAGTGGGGCCTTTGATGTTCACCACACACTGTCTGACCTCATCCTGTGGAAAGCCTGAAGGGTTAAAGTAAGGGTCCTGTATTACACCTCCTCCCTATTGTACTGCAGTGAACTACCCCACAACACAGCCAGATTGTCTGGAGGCTATAGATATACAAAAAAGCAAAAAGTATTTAGTCAGCCACCAATTGTGCAAGTTCTCCCACTTAAAAATATGAGAGAGGCCTATAATTTTCATCATAGGTACACTTCAACTATGACAGACAAAATGAGAAAAAAAATCCAGAAAATCACATTGTAGGATTTTTAATGAATTTATTTGCAAATTAACTTGCACAATTGGTGGCTGACTAAATACTTTTTTGCCCCACTGTATATATACACACACACACATACATATATGCATGTATGCATGCAGGCATATACACACGCACACATTGGAGTTAACCTACGTAACATATCCATATAGTCTTCAGGAACGCTCTCAACACCCTTGCTGCATGCTTTCTCTAACCGTAGCTCAGCCATCACTGTGTACGCTCCCGCCAGCATTGGCCATTCATTGTGACACAGGAAATAATCCTTAGCCTAATGGTAGGCGGGACAGTGTTCTTAAATCCTCAGCCTATAGAAGCTGTTCCACGCTGAAATTAAAGGAAGTGGATGATTCTTATTTCCATTATGATGACTGTCAGATTGACTTGCTACTTACAATAAGGAAGACGGGGAAACAAATGGCTAGCCCCCCTCTCTCTCCTTCCTTCCACCCTCAAGCTGCTTTCTCGCCATCTTTTTTTTTTCGCCATCTCCCTCTTTTTCCCCATCTCTCTCTCATCCCGTTTTCTTTTTCTAGTTCTCTCTCTGTCCGCTTTTCTTCTCTTTGCCTGCCTGGGGCTCTAGACCAGATAACGTTCCTCCCTCCCTGCTTTCTTTGTCTCTTTCTCTCTCTCCATCGTTCTTCATGTCCCTTTCTTACTCACCCTGACTCTCTCTCTCTCCCTCCCCTTCTCTCACTCTCTCTCTCTCACTCTCTCTCTCTCTCTCTCTGTCACTCTCTCCCCATCTCGCTCTCTCTCTCTCTCTCTCTCTCTCTCACTCTCCCTCCCTTCCTCTCTCTCTGTTGATAATTAAGATCTCTGATTGTACGCCTTTCTCTTTCATAATAGAGGTTCTGTAGACACCACAAGCACACTGCCAAGTCTCCAGGAGAGCACACATTCATACATTCACACATTCACACATTCATACATTCACACATTCATAGATTCATACATTCACACACACCGGCCATGTGCACACATACAGTATATACACACATAAACAAAAGGACAAATGAAATGTGTACACACACACAGAGATGAATGCATGCACCAAACAACTCTCAAAAGAGATGCATTCTCTCTCTCTCTCCCATGCTTTATTGGCATGGGAAACATGTGTTAACATTGCCAAAGCAAGTGAGGTAGACAACATACAAAGTGAATATATAAAGTGAAAAACAACAAAAATTAACAGTAAACATTACACATACAGAGGTTTCAAAACAGTAAAGACATTACACATGTCATATTATATATATATACAGTGTTTTAACAATGTCCAAATGGTTAAAGGACACAAGATAAAATAAATAAGCATAAATATGGGTTGTATTTACAATGGTGTGTGTTCTTCACTGGTTGCCCTTTTCTCGTGGCAACAGGTCACACATCTTGCTGCTGTGATGGCACACTGTGGAATTTCACCCAGTAGATATGGGAGTTTTTCAAAATTGGATTTGTTTTCGAATTCTTTGTGGATCTGTGTAATCTGAGGGAAATATGTCTCTCTAATATGGTCATACATTGGGCAGGAGGTTAGGAAGTGCAGCTCAGTTTCCAGCTCATTTTGTGGGCAGTGAGCACATAGCCTGTCTTCTCTTGAGAGCCATGTCTGCCTATGGCGGCCTTTCTCAATAGCAAGGCTATGCTCACTGAGTCTGTACATAGTCAAAGCTTTCCTTAATTTTGGGTCAGTCACAGTGGTCAGGTATTCTGCCGCTGTGTACTCTCTGTTTAGGACCAAATAGCATTCTAGTTTGCTCTGTTTTTTTGTTAATTCTTTCCAATGTGTTAAGTAATTATATTTTTGTTTTCTCATGATTTGGTTGGGTCTAATTGTGCTGTTGTCCTGGGGCTCTGTAGGGTGTGTTTGTGTTTGTGAACAGAGCCCCAGGACCAGCTTGCTTAGGGGACTCTTCTCCAGGTTCATCTCTCTGTAGGTGATGGCTTTGTTATGGAAGGTTTGTGAATCGCTTCCTTTTAGGTGGTTGTAGAATTTAACGGCTCTTTTCTGGATTTTGATAATTAGTGGGTATCGGCCTAATTCTGCTCTGCATGCATTATTTGGTGTTCTACGTTATACACGGAGGATATTTTTGCAGAATTCTGCGTGCAGTCTCAATTTGGTGTTTGTCCCATTTTGTGAAGTCTTGGTTGGTGAGCGGACCCCAGACCTCACAACCATAAAGGGCAATGGGCTCTATGACTGATTCAAGTATTTTTAGCCAAATCCTAATTGGTATGTTGAAATTTATGTTTCTTTTGATGGCATAGAATGCCCTTCTTGCCTTGTCTCTCAGATCGTTCACAGCTTTGTGGAAGTTACCTGTGGCGCTGATGTTTAGGCCAAGGTATGTATCGTTTTTTGTGTGCTCTAGGGCAACAGTGTCTAGATGGAATTTGTATTTGTGGTCCTGGTGACTGGACCTTTTTTGGAACACCATTATTTTGGTCTTACTGAGATTTACTGTCAGGGCCCAGGTCTGACAGAATCTGTGCATAAGATCTAGGTGCTGCTGTAGGCCCTCCTTGGTTGGTGACAGAAGCACCAGATCATCGGCAAACAGCAGACATTTGACTTCGGATTCTAGCAGGGGGAGGCCGGGTGCTGCAGACTTTTCTAGTGCCCGCGCCAATTCGTTGATATATATGTTGAAGAGGGTGGGATTTAGGCTGCATCCCTGTCTAACCCCACGACCCTGTGTGAAGAAATGTGTGTGTTTTTTGCCAATTTTAACCGCACACTTGTTGTTTGTGTACATGGATTTTATAATGTCGTATGTTTTACCCCCAACACCACTTTCCATCAGTTTGTATAGCAGACCCTCATGCCAGATTGAGTCGAAGGCTTTTTTTGAAATCAACAAAGCATGAGAAGACTTTGCCTTTGTTTTGGTTTGTTTGGTTGTCAATTAGGGTGTGCAGGGTGAATACATGGTCTGTTGTACAGTAATTTGGTAAAAAGCCAATTTGACATTTGCTCAGTACATTGTTTTCATTGAGGAAATGTACGAGTCTGCTGTTAATAATAATGCAGAGGATTTTCCCAAGGTTACTGTTGACACATATTTCACGGTAGTTATTGGGGTCAAATTTGTCTCCACTTTTGTGGATTGGGGTGATCAGTCCTTGGTTCCAAATATTGGGGAAGATGCCAGAGCTAAGTATGATGTTAAAGAGTTTTAGTATAGCCAATTGGAATTTGTTGTCTGTATATTTTATCATTTCATTGAGGATACCATCAACACCACAGGCCTTTTTGTGTTGGAGGGTTTTTATTTTGTCCTGTAACTCATTCAATGTAATTGGAGAATCCAGTGGGTTCTGGTAGTCTTTAATAGTTGATTCTAAGATCTGTATTTGATCATGTATATGTCTTTGCTCTTTATTCTTTGTTATAGAGCCAAAAAGATTGGAGAAGTGGTTTACCCATACATCTCCATTTTGGATAGATAATTATTCGTGTTGTTGTTTGTTTAGTGTTTTCCAATTTTCCCAGAAGTGGTTAGAGTCTATGGATTCTTCAATTGCATTGAGCTGATTACT